>NC_051438.1:16252664-16277600 GCF_001649575.2 Kryptolebias marmoratus | reverse complement strand
GGCTCGACGTAACAGCAGCAACTCGAGCACAATGCTGCCCCCTATATGTCAAGAGGACAAATAACACCTTTTCTGTTCAAATTGCCAACCCGCCAGTGGCGTGTGTGTTGATCAAATTCACCCGCCACTTCAAATATTTACCCGCATTTGGCCAGTGGCGGGTGCTAATTTCCACCCCTGATCTCAAATATGATGAAATGAATCCAAATCTGTTTTCTCCTGAATGAGCAGATTTAGCTTACTGAGGGTTACATCAGTGGTCATTTGCTAAATACTTGACATTCTTACTATAACATGTAATTAATTTATAAAGTCAGCAGTTAAAGCACCACATGAAAACAGCTTTTAAAAATAAATCTCACCGTGAGAAACTCCGATCAACATCAGCATCAGTCCAACCGCAGACTCCATCTCTGCTCAGCTGCTTCCAGATTTATTCTGATTTTCCTCCAAAATAAAATAAGAGTATTTTACTCTGAACAGCTTGCGGTTTGTCTTGTTACCAATGAGCCTCAGAGGAGAGCGTGAAAGCCCTGACCAGCGCCGCATTTATCTGTTTTCTACAGGAGGGGAAGAAGTTGTTTTAGTCTTGTTTCCTGTTTCAGCGAACAGGGAGCTGTGTAGACTGAGAGGAAGAGACGGAATCATCCACATTCATACTGAAACGGGCTTAGAGACTAAAACATGACATTTACATTTAAAAAAAGTGTATCACTATGACTAAAATGCTTTTAAGTGACAGAAAACTAAAACTAAAAAGACTTTCTGTGAAACCAAACCTTCAAATATATGTTTTAGATATTTTGTTTAAATAATAGTTATTTAAACAACATTTAAACCTGTTTTTAAAGACAGGTGGGGAATATTTAAAAAGGTCATTTCAGTTATTGATTTGTGGTAACAGTTCATGGACAGGATGCATAAATATATGTATTGTACAGAGTGTACTGAGCTACGAGTGTTTCTCTGTAATATTTCCGTCATTTGTCATTTCATCTTCCTCTACCTCTGCTTGACATGTTAGAGGATGTCAGTCAACACTGATGAGAATAATTTACAGTATGTTTCTGTTACGGTTTAAGAAGTACAGACAAACACCCAGAACGAATGGTCCAGCAGTGTGCCCCACACTGACAACTCCATCATTCGTTTTATCTGATAATATAATAAATGCAATACAGTCACATGACGTTTAAACCCAATGCAAATTTATTTAATTTTCATCACACCTTTAACATTTTTTTGTCAGTGAATAATTTTCTAGAACATTAGAATCCCACATAGGAAAACAGTGATGCATTTAAATATAATCACTGAGCACGGTGAACAAATCCTGAGGCCTTTTGGCAAAAACCCAAAGAAATTATGAAAACACTGAAATACACATGGACCAAAACTGAGGAGAAAAGCCAAACTGTAAGGGGATGCAACATAAATTATACAACGTCTGCATCAGAAAATATTAAAGAAATAATAAAAGTTTATAATTCTAACTGAATTTATTCTTGTTTTGGTAATACTGGAGTTAAGATTTTAAAGTGCCTCCCGGATTCATTATTAAAACACAGGAGGGTTTAAGAATTTGAACATTTGGGCTTGTGGAAAGCCATTCCCAGACTCAAGCTCCTGTCTCATGGTTTTACAGAATCCAGAGAGAAGTGGGAGAAATGAGAGCAGGAGGAACAGAAGAGAAGAACAATTAATAATAAGACTAAGGTTTGGACACACGGGACTTAACAGCACATCCAAAAACATAACACAGGTCAATGTGATCACTGTGGACAAGAGGAAACAACAGAACATGTAATTTCAGTCTGTCAGAAATATAAACAACACTGAAGATGTATGATAGATGAATTAGAAAAAATAAAGAAAACATTTAATATAATAAACATATTACAGAAAGAATCAAAAAGTAAAAGTATTCAAATTAGTATACATTTTTTTTAGAAAAACTAAGTTAATTAATAGAATATAAGCTTGATTTCATACATATGGGCACAGATAATTTGATCTACACTCCATATCAGTAGGTGGCGGTAATGCACCAAATTCGTTGTTTGCCAACCGCCAATAAAAATTAAAAAAGAAGAAGAAGCTCCTGTTTCCGAGGTCCGTTGAACGCAGCATTATACCCCGGGTGAAACTAATCGATCTCAGTCCGCCGAGTCGACGCGATGAGGGAAAATGGCGAATGACAAGGTGAGTTGGTGGTTTCTGGCTTAAAATGTACGGATGTCACTCTTTCTGTGAGATGACAGAAACGCCTAGAAACGCGTGAGGAGGACAGCTCTTTGTTAACTCTGTTAATAAATGTCCGGACAACACGAACAGCACGGCTCCAAACTAACCAGGCTGCGTGTAAAGTTAGTTCGTGCCGCACAGCGAGCTCAGCCATCACGAGTTATACTCTGCATGAACCTCACTTTCCTCCTTCCAGGATCCGCTGAAGCAGCTGAAGGACCTGACTCAGCTCAAGAATCAGCTGGAGGAGATTCAGAGGCGGGTGGAGCAAGAGGTGTCCGCAGGAATCCCCCAGGTGAGTGCGGCGCAGGTGCTCAGGGTCAGCCGGCGGGCGGGCGGAGACATTGAAGGAGTTTTAGGAGGTCCACTGTATGCAGCATGTCCAGGGATAATCTACATTTTAGTTCAAATAAAAGCTTTTCTGTCGTGTTAAGTTGTCTAATGTCATCAGTTGTGTTGTGAGGTTTACTTCCACTCATCATGAACGTCATAATAATTTGAGTTATTTGATGAATTATTTAATTATTCACCTTATACAACTCTAATGAAGTTATTCCAGCTTTTCTCTAATCCAAATGGGGTCAGAATTATACATAAAATATAAAGTTACACCCCCATTAATATTTGATTAATTGTCCCTCAGGAAGTTCCACCTCAGCCTTCTGGTATCCATCTGCACGTTTCTGGCGTGAGTCTATTAAAGTTTCCTGGTACAGACCTGGGTTTTCAGAAGCCTGAGCTCAGGGCTTTAGTAAGGCTGTTCTGAACGATTAACGTTTGAACCAATCAGATTCCAGCAGCGACGTGCGTTAGGGATCACAGTCCTGCTGGAACACCCAACTGTTTCCATCATTCACCCATCCAGCTGTTGATTTGAGGTGAAGCTGACGAACTTGGAGGTAGTCCTCCTGCTTCATTACTCCACCTAGTTTGTGCACCAGCACCGCAGCATGATGCTACCACCACCATGCCTGACAGTTGGCGCGGTGTTTGACAGCCTCTGCTCGACTCCTCCAAACGAACTCTGTCTTTGGGACCAAAGAGCTCACTCCTCGTTTCATTTAAACGTTAAATGTTTGTCCGTGTGAGCAGCAGAGGGTTTTGCTTTAGGAGCAGGAGCTTCTTTCTTAATCAGTCTTTTCATCTGAGGTTGATAATCTTAGCAAAGCAGTGACACATTTGATTCACTTGTGCCTACAGTTGTCTGAATTGATGGTCTTGGAATCCAAAGTTTAAACCTAAATTTACAATTCTCCCTCTTAGATCTTCACTGAGTTTGTTGGACTTTGTGCTGTTGAACAAATAGAAACCACCAGCTGCAGTCAGTCAGTCATGTACAATATGTTATCCCGCTTGTATCACTTTTAGAAAATCTGCAATAAATGCAAACTTGTGCTCCCAATTCCCAAGTCCTTGAAGTTGTACGTCGTATAATTATTCCACCCTGAACGATTTAAACTAAATGATTCTGACATTCATGCCCACGCTGAGTGGATGTAAACCTCTGAGTTCAGCTGGAAGTACATCTCTTCAGGTTTCCCGTTTCTTTGTACTTCTCTTTACTGATAAATTTCCCCGCTCTCGCAGGGCAGCTCGGTGCTGGGATCTCCGTTCCTGAAGGGCTTCCTGGCCGGCTATGTGGTGGCCAAGCTCCGCTCCTCGGCCTTCCTGGGAGTGCTGCTGGGAACAGCCACGGGCATTTACGCGGCGCAGAACTACCAGGTGCCCAACGTGGAGAGGACCGTGAAGGAGTACGTGAACGGACTGAGGAAGGGGCCGAAGTGACTCGGGGCCGACTTCTCGCCTCTTCAATGACGTGACGAGCACAAAAGGGAGGACGATCGGGACGTCTGTGGGAACTGGATCATTCATAGTCCTGGGGACCCATAGAGAAAGACTTTGATTTTGTTGTTGTTGAAGTTTTTTTTACTGCTTTTTATAATTTTTTTTGGTTTAGTTCGACGCTGCTCAGACATCAAGTCATGCCAAATGTTGTGCCTTTAAGATTTCAGGGTTCATTTTGTTAGATTGCTTTTATAATCTGAGTTTTTGTTGCCTGGAGCAACTTTTTAAAGCCTTTGGACTGTGAATTGGTCATTTGCAACAAAAAAAAAGGCAGTAGTCCATGCTTGAGTTTGCCACATCTTTTATAATTCAGCTTAAAATGCAGAGAATTGTTTAAGAATTGTTTAGTTTTTAATATTTAAACTTCAAGAAGAGTGAAATGAGGATTTTTTTGCACTAAATGTGGAATGAGTACCTGTTAGAAATCAAGTGGGGTTTTTTTTGTGGATCTTTGAGGATGATTGTGATTCAGAATGTGGGGACCCGTTCCCCGGCGAGGATTAGGAGCCAGTGGGCGAGCCGGGTCAAATGGGGACTCCTCCTGAGCCTGATGGTCCTCATCTACGGTTCTCACGCGCCGCTCATCGCGCTCACCAAGGTGGACGGGCGAGTCCCGTTCAGCGCCTCCTCGTCCGTCCTGATGATTGAGTTGGCGAAGCTCCTCGTCTCTCTGCTGAGCCTAGTCCTCGCCGGAGGCACGGCGTCCCTGAGCGCCCCTCCGAACCCGCTCCTCGTGGCCCCCTACGCCGTCCCCGCTGTTCTCTACACCCTCAACAACAACCTGGTTGTTCTCATGCAGGCCTACATGGACCCGAGCTCCTACCAGATGCTCTCCAACCTGAAGATCGCCTCCACCGCCTTGCTGTACTCCGTGTGTTTGGGCAAAAGGCTGCAGGCGGCGCAGTGGTTGGCTCTGGGGCTCCTCACGGCCGCCGGGCTCTGCCACAGCTACAGCAGCCTGGATCTGGAGGACCCCGTCGGGGCCGAAGCCGACAAAGCTCCCAGGCTTCACGTCACAGCCTGGGGCCTTTTCCTTGTGCTGGTGTACTGCTTTGTGTCAGGGCTGGCAGCGGTTTACACAGAGAGGGTCCTAAAGAGCCAAAAGTTGCCCCTCAGCCTGCAGAATCTCTACCTCTACATGTTCGGAGTGGCCATCAACGGGCTGTCCTCCTTCTCCTCCTCCTCCGCAGGCGACGCCAGCCTTCTGGAGGGCTACTCGGGTGTGGTCTGGGTCATCATAGCGGGACAGGCGACCAACGGGCTCCTGATGTCGGTGGTTCTGAAGCACGGCAGCGGGATCACCAGGCTGTTCGTCATTTCCGCCTCCATGCTGGTGAATGCTCTGCTGTCCTGGGTGGTCTTGGGTCTGCAGCTCACGCCTTTCTTCCCCGTACCCTGCGCCATGATCGCACTGGCAGCTTACCTCTACTACAGATAGCAGAGCGTCCAACGGAGAAACGACGGCACAAGTTTACCTTCAAAAGAGCTGCCTTCTAAACTCATTCAGTCAGAATCCAACGTGTTTTAATTCTCTTCTCATGACGTCAGACGTGTTAATAGTTGGTCAATATCAGAGTTTAAAATCTGAAATGTTTATTTATTTTAGGTGCACACTGTTACAGGTGATTCCTTCCACGGTGCATTGTCCCATGATCACTGCAAACATCAGCTATCAGACAGGAAGTGTTATACATTGTACTAAGAACCAATAAATTATCAGAACCGTGCGTGAAGCGGCTCCTTTCAGTCATTCCTGCGGAGTTATCAGATCAGCTGCAGGATCACCCCGCGCAGCGAGAGCATCCTTTATCTCTCCCAGTGCTGAAAAATGGAAATAACAAAAAGCAGAGAGAGAGGGAGAGATAAACGTCCAAATGTGTCACGTTCCCTGCAGGTATTTCAGCGCCTGCCGATGAGCTGACCTTTCCGGAGGCGTTTGTTGTCGGCTTGCAGCTGCTGGTTTTGAGCTGATAGGTAGACGGCGTCCTGCACGGCTTCCAGCAGCACGCTCCTGTACCTGCCCTCCGAGAGCTTCCTCTGCTCCTCGCTGACCTGACGGAACGCCCGGAACACCTGCGGACATAACGGAGAGCAGGAAGTGTTGGGATGATGCGGCTGAAGACGCCTTACATAAAGAACGGCGATGTTTGTCTTTATATAAGTGAGCCATTTATTGACGAGTCATCAAAGGTTCACAGCCTCGAGCAGAATTACCTCGTTATTGAACCCATGATCGGAATTATCTGTTTTCTGACTCCTTATGGTGAACTATTAGAAATAGTTTCCTTGGAAATTTTAATTGAGTGGATTTACATTAAACCCTCAGGGTAAAAGGTGAAATAAAACCTTGTGTTTATTTTAGCAAGTCAGTCCATTACGTTTGCTTGTCTGTATTTGGATGAAGTTTAAATAGATCGTTAATGAAACTAGCAGTCCCCGACTGGATGCACGCTGCCTGTCGTCCTGCCACATTTTTAAACTAAAATGTTTTGCAAATTTGTTATTGCTCAGACTACGTGTTGAAGATGACTCTCGGCCACCACCACACCAAATTTGAGCTCAGTTTCTGTAAAACTGACTGATTTACAGACATCTTTATGTTTGCTAAGATCAGCTAGCCGTGGAGGCCATTTTGAATCGTGTTGACTCCGGGAGTTAGTCAGTCGTAGATGAGCATCCATTGGTTACCTGCTGAGAGTTTTGTTAAAATCTGCCCGCTAGTTCATGAGATATTTTGCTAACAGACAGACAAACAAACAGACGCAGGCAATAAGGCGTTCTGAGTGAAATCCTTCGCACAGTAATCTGTTTTTTTATGAATGCGGGCATCAAAACAGACCTTGTATTCTAAGTAAAGAGTTTTGTTTTTTTTAATTCAACTTTTACTTAAAGGATCTTTCCAGAGTTTCATTCAGCCGATGAAGGCTGGGAGTTACTGAAGTGATGGAGGACAACGTGACGCCCACAGCAGAATCAGGAACTCCCTACGAGTCTTTGGGCTGTGTGAGAGGAAAACTGAGCACCTTAAGAAAACTCACTGTCGCCCAGCAGGTCCAAACCTACAGAAGGTGTCACCTCTCAGTGGATCATTTACCTCTAAAAGAAAGAAAACTTTCTGAACAGCTGCTGCCTCGACTCACAGCTGCTATAAACGTGCTGTGAGGATCTCCTCCCTGTGGTGGCTGCACGAATCATCTCTCACCTGCAGGCTCTCGTCCCTCAGACGCCGCAGCTCCGTTTGGTGTCTCTGGTGCTGGTCCTGCAGGTCTCGCTCTGTCTGCTGGGCCTCGACTCGAAGGGCCTCCATCTGCAGCACCAGGACCCGCCTCTGTCCGCTCAGGACCTGCAGCTCCCTCTGAGGACCCTCCGCCTAACGGGAACCACGCAAACAACCCCCCCAGGAGCAGACCGGCGCTTGTGTTTGAGCCGAGTCTCAACCTCGGCCGAGATGGATCACAGACAGAATGTTAAACAACGGGGCGTCTCATTATCTCACCGGTGGCTGCTCCCGCGCCAAGTCTTCCTCCATCTTCGCCACCTCCTCGTGAATTAATCTCGCATGATCCTCCTTAAGTTGCCTCCTCCGCTCCTGCGCTTCATTGTATCCAAACTGAGGCTTGTCGTTAAACTGGCAAAACAGAAGTCCGTGTGTGTGCGCGTTTGCCCGCTCGTGCACGCATAAATCTTATTTAGATGCTGAAAGGACTATTGACTCAGCCTGTTATCAAACAAGGGAGCTGCGCACATAAAGCCTTCTACAAAGACTTCCCCTCGGAGGCAATAATTACAGCTTTTTCGAACAATTCCTCCATTAAATCAACACTCCAGCAAAATGTGTTATTTACTGAGGCCATTTGAAGCCCTGAGAGTTTCTAAACTGCAGGGAAAACCACATAAAGAGAGCGAGAGGCAGTGCACTTTCTGCACAAATACAGTGGTAATCCTAACTGCTGAAATCTTCTGAAAAATGCTGAAACTTATCAAAGAAGCAGAACAGTAGCTAAAAGCTAAATGTGAGCTACAGGCTAAAAGCAGCAAAAGACTAGAGAAAAGCAACAAATCACTAGATAAGAGCTAAAAGTACCATAAAGCCTGCTTAAATCTAAATCTAGCTAAATGCTAGCTAAAAGTAGCAAAAGCTAAAATAGCAAGAGGTTAACTAAAATTAGCAAAAGGCTAGCTGAAAGTAGCAACATTTGAGCTAAAAGCTAAAAGTAGCAGAATGGTAGCTAAAAGCAACAAAACACAAGATAAGAGCTAAAAATACCATAAAGCCAGCTTAAATCTAAATCTAGCAAAATCCTAGCTAAAACTAGCAAAAGTCTAGCTAAAAGCTAAAATAGGAAGAGGCTAACTAAAAATACTAAAAGGGTAGCTAAAAGCGGAAAGAGCAAATGCTGGCTAGAAGCTGTTTTAAAAGGCTAGCTAAAAAAATAGCAAGAGGTTAAGTAAAATCAGCAAAAGGCTAGCTAAAAGTAGCAGAACAGTAGCTAAAAGCTACAAGCAACAAAAGAAAACTAAGACAGTGATTAATCTGCAGCAGCTCTCAGAGAGAACAATGATTTGTAGTTGATTACCATCTGACTGAGCTGCGATCTCTCTCGAACAGCGCCGCCCTTCAGCGTTTCTTCTCTGAGGGCGTCCTTCAGCTGCTGGATTCTTCCTACTCTCTCCTGGACTGCCTCAGCACTGCCTTTACCTTCTGTGAGTACGAGGAAAAACACAACACAGCTGTTCTGGTTGGACTCGTTGTCAAAACGACATCCCAGCTTCGTACCCCTGATATGTTCTTCCACTTCCCGCCTCAGCTGATCCTGCAGATGGTTCACGGTTTCTGGACTCCTGCTTTGTTCAGTCAGATGACCTCCAGAAAACTGCTGGTTGCTATTTGAGGATTTATTACTCTGCCAGGTTAAAGCAAATATGGAAGTCATTTTGAGAGCAGTTGCAATTTAGGATAAATTATGATAAAAACCTCGTAATTCAGACCTTGATTTTGATTTTTATCTTCTCTGATTCTTCCCTCCTCTTCTCCCATGACTGATCTTTAACTATCTGTGATGGAGACCACTGTAAGCCCTTTCAGCCTTGCGCTCAGTAACACCTCCACGTAGTTTTCTACCGCTTACCTGCAGGTTTTGACTCAGCTCAGCTAGCCTGTAAATATCGGGAGCCTCGCTTCCCTCCTGTGACATGATCTTGTTCTGCAGATCCGTGACGCCTTTGCGGATCTCCCGCTCTGCTGCCTTCGGGTTCCATCGCCCACTTTTGGCCTCAGTAACCAGTCCTCTCGCTTTCTGAGCCAAATCCAGAGCGGAGGGAGCCTCGTCGTTTAGAAGACCTGCAAAGAGATTTTAAAGGGATAGTTTAGATCGCTTTAAGACGGCAGCAATCTATTTTAGTGTTGGCCACATGTGGACTAGTCATTAGCTCTTTAATCTGGTCAGAATTTAACTACTTTTCTAAATTGAGGTTCTATCTACAACAGGTGGGATGTTTATTGCGCGTAACCTTTCCACATAACAAAAATAGTTCTGCACTGTTGTGAAACAGGCCCTCTAACCTCGAGGATTGATGCAGTAGATGAGGTAAGTCCTGTAGTTTCCTGTCAGGGCATCTTTAAGAAGGGAGAGGAGGAGGCTGTCGCTGTCTGGAGCAGAACGGTTCAGGAGGTGGTCCAGAACCTTCACCAGTGGATTTACGCTACAAAAACAATAATCAACAAAAATACTGAACGAGTTAATAAAAATGGAGCAGAGAAGAGCCCTAAAGAGGGGTGATCTGTTCGTTTCTGAAGCGATGTTGTGTCAAATAGTTAATAGTTTGTATCTTATCAGCCGGGACATCAGCAGAGGCTAGGCTGATAGTTGGGCCTGTTTTTCTACTGCAACAAACTTAACAAACATGTAAAAGTGTAGAGGTTTAATATTAGGTGGTGTAGCGTTCATTCACACTGGTATGTCACTTTTAAGAAAGAGTTGTTTTAAAAGCTTAAAAAGACCTCCCTTTGCGAGCTGTTAGCCTAGCCTGGACGAAGACTTCTCCCTTATTCTCCACACCCTGCCCTCTATGACGGATGTCAGAGCAGATAAGGTGCTGGCTGAATGGATTATCCCTTTAAAGTATAAAACTAAGTCATCGTCTACTGTCTGGAAGTCGGTACACGCCTCCTAGAAACTCATCAGCCAAGTTCATTAATTTTGATGGGAGTGCTGCTTCTTTTGGAAAATATTTCTGTAAATGAGTGGGTTTTACCCCCCAAAGAGATTTATGTTTTTCACTCTTGACTGGCATGTCTGTGGGAGAGGATGAGAGGCCTGCTGGTGGTGGTGGTGGGAGGGAGACACTCTGGGGGGTTAATTTACCACTGAACCCATGCTGTAAACACTTTGTCTGGATCCATTACAAGCTGCTCTGTTGCTATTTGCAAGGGGGGGAAACCTCCTCAGACAGGATCCACTGATGTAGTTTCTACCAAAGGCGCAGCTAATAAAGATTAAAGCCTGAAAACTCCCACTTTTGTATCTGATTATCAGTGTTTTTCCTTTATGTGTTGGCTCAAACGGATCCCTTCCAACGGAGCTCTAAGGGACTAAATATGAACATTAAAAAATGGACTTTAAGGTGAAAATTAGCATCATCTGGAGTCCTCTCGGTTGGTGTAAGTGACGGTTTACTGACTGACCCCCTGAGGTCCGTCCTGCTGGCTCCTCCTGCCAGGCCGAACAGCTGCAGCCTGCTGCGGCACACGTCCGACTCCACCTGCTCAGGGTGGAGTTTCTGCTCCACAGCCACTGAGAACAGGGAGCTGCACCTGAGGACGACACACACCGCCACCAGCCCAGCGTTCGGAAGCTGGCTTTAGGACTCCGAGGGAAGTCTGCAACAATCCAGCCATGAAAGTGACTGGGCTGATTTATCAATTAAATCAAATCATTGATCAGATTAGATTAGATGGGATAAGGATCATTAGACCTACCGGCTGAAAACAGAGCCTGCGCTGGCTCTCATCGTCTCTCTGCACGTTTCGTACACATTTGAGGCTTCTTCAGCTGAACACACACACACCTCACACACACCTTTAACAACACTGAGAGGAGAAAAGAAAAGACTGATCATCAAACATTGTGATGATAAAATCATTTGGGATAAAAACACATTTCCCCCCTCCCCTGTCTGTCCCTTCTGCTCACAGCATTAGGATCTGATCCACGAGGCTCCATCTGATATAATGTGGGCAACATCAGCATAAGTGCAAATCATTAACAGAAAAACAGTCCATGATTTATTGCACGAAAGCAGTTCTTTGCGATAATGATATTGGGCCTGTTGATACTTCAATAATAACAAATTATCAGCATTTTCAGCAGATTTTTGGAGTTTTCTGCATTTCATCTGCTGCCCTCAGCAGGTTTGTTCATGTATCTGGTTTGTTGCATCATCGTGCTGCAGTAAGAACACAGAGGTGAATATCTCAACTGCTTTTTGGACTTCTAAATAAAAATAAAAATAAACTAAAGGTGATGGTTTTATCAGTCCCTGCCCCTGAATTACAGACTGCTCTGCCTCTCCACTGCAGAGCAGCTGGAACACAGAAGGATTTTAAATCCTTGCTGAAGACTTCTTTTAATGTTAATTATTCTTGTTATATTCTCATAAGAGTGATGTACGTTCATGACCTCATAATTAACTTTGACCTTTTGGACAGAAATGAACAGTTTTGGATTTGTTTACTGAAACCATCAGTGTGACAGTGTAGCCGTGTCCCACCTCCCGAGAACAGGGTGTGTTATCAGCTCTGAGGCGTCCTTGTTGAGGCTCAGGAGATCCACCACACTGCCGTCCGGGTAAAACTGTCACAGAGAGACCTCCCGGGTCACAACAAACCAATGACACGCAGACAAGCTGTTAAAAAAGCAAGGACAAACCTGAAGGCACGACACAGAGATGAAGACCTCCGGTGCCACTGGGGACGTTGTGCGGCTGAACAGATCTGTCAGAACCTGAAATGCAGTCAGGAAAATGTTTAGACACTGGTGAAAAACCTCAGATCCAACAGGGTTCGGAGCAGTTTGAGTCTTGGTTGCACCTTCCTGATGATCCTTTGCTCCGCCGGGGCTCCAGGCATCTCTGCAGATGCTCCACAGATCATCAGCGCTCCGTTGAAGCCGTTGGAGATGGACTCAGGAAGAGGCTGCAGCAGCTCAGAGTGAAGCCTCTGCACATTCAGGGTCACACTGTTTGTTTTCCTGCATGGGTTTTTCAATTTGTTGCTTGCAGACGAAGCTGAAGGGCCATTTCAGCACTTTTTTTTTGGCGTAGGAGTCACTCCTTTGCTGAAGTTTCACAAAGCAGAGGAAGGTTTCACAAATCCCAATCTTGGTTTTAATGATTCTAAATATTATTTAGAATAATCCAGTCCAGGTTTGAAGTGTCTAAGTGTTGTAGTTTTGGAATTGGAGGAGTTTTAGTGTGACGCCTAAGGCAAAGAAGTGCTGAAATGGCCCTTTGACGAAGTTTCACAAATCAGAGAAAGGTTTCACAAATCCCAATCATGGTTTTAATTATTCAGTTGTGTGTTTAGAATAATTCAGTCCAGGTTTGAAATGTCTAGGTGTTGTAGTTTTTTATCTAGAAAAGATTAAAGGTGCTGAAGGTAGTAAAAAATTAAGTGGAATCGCCCTTTAGCCATTTCCAAATCGGAAGCCAACTTCAGCTTTGTTTGCTGCAGCAGAGCTCAAACTTGACTTTTTTTATGTACCTCCATGTTGTCAGTTGTCACGACTTGGTCAAACATGAAAGACCTCGTATCCTAGTGAAACAAACACATGTTTAATCAGCGAGGAGGAACATTAAACCTCAGTCTGAAGGCTGCTGTTTTACCTCATCGTTTGCTGATTTGTAGCCAACCCTTCTTCCTTCCACGTCAAAAACTACACAGTCTGTATTAAGAAGAAAAAACTAAAAATTAATCCAATTCTCAGAGCACTAAAACATGAGAGGTCTGGTTCTGCTCTACCTGGGTTTGTGGTGAAGACAACTCCTACTCTCGTGGCCTCAGCTCCCTCACACATCTACCATTGAGAAAGAGCACCAGAAACCCAGATATGTACATCTTTATGTGCCTTTAACAGCATCTATTATAAATGATAAAAACTGTGGAACTGCAGTAAATACACTTACAGGTGCTTCGGTGTTCCCCGGGTTCATCCTGAGCTGCACGGCCTCCCAGGCCGACCTGGGTTTTATTACAACAGGCTGAAAAATTAATGAGTCAGAATCTATTTCCCTGGTTTCAGCTGGGAGGAGATGAACAAAAAGGTCCCCTCAGGATTTACTGAGGGCCAGAAAACATTTAGAAAATGATCACTCATCTTTACTGTCACATTTAAAGACGTATAAAATCATCAAAACGATCATTTAAATGGAAAGGTTTCACTGCCTTTCATATAAATACAGTAAATGTGGTTTTTTTTCACCCGTGTCTTGTCTTTAAAGAAAATAATAGAAGAAAATGACGTCTTCCACTCACATTCTTTGAACAACAAGTGAAATCATTCTTATAAGACTCATTTTAAAACAGGCTGTGTACTTTAGATTTTATTAAAGGGTAATAAAATGCAATAAATGGCAACCACAGTACACTGTTAGCCTGAGGCTTTTGTAATTTGTTACAAACTGTTCAAAAATATGAGTTAACCCTGAGTTAGTAAGACTTTAAATAAATATGGATAACTGTTATTAATAATTTATCAAATTGCCGACATAAATATGATGCCAACACTAAGAAATAGCATCACAATGATTCATAAATATAAGATTAATATGAATAAATATAAAAATATAAAAAGGAGTCAAGAACAAGTCAGTTCTGAAAATATTAAGAGCTGTGACAGAGGAACAGAGGCTATAAGAGGGATAGATGTCTTCTTTTGCTCTTTCTGTCATCATTTCTGTGCCTAAATTTTTCTCTCGTTTCAATCTTTTCCACAATAACAGATATTTTATTGGTTAATATCCATAATGTTTACAGTAGGAAGCAGAGACAACTTCACCTAAACATCAACAAATCTGACTTCTGTCAAACATCCAGCCAGCTCCACGAGGCGTATTTTGTGTTTTGAGAGACAAAATTTCTTTTCCGAGCCTGTGCTGCACCTCCGACGTGCTGAGCAGATCGTTTCCTGGCGTTCCTCCCTCACTCACACCCCATGAGTGCTCCTCTCCAAACAGGAAACATCCAAGCTGTTCTGAGGCCTCGAAGCTGCAGACCCTGAGCGCGGGAGGATTTTACAGATTGTCAGTGTTTATGGTGTTTCACACATGAGTCCCAGTCGCACATCAGCTGATACACAAAGTGCTGCATGTTTAGTTTACTCTAAAAATAAAAGAAATCATATTAAGACCCAAAAAGGACAGTGGGGGGGTTTCAGTGGAATCTGAAAGAGAACCTCTAAATTTGAAGTTGTTTTAGTACACGTACCAAAAAGTGAACACCTGTTGCGTTCAAAGGCAAGCAATCAAATAAATGCTTGTGTGTGATTATCTGTTAGCAAAATGTCTCATGAACCAGTGGACAGATTTTAATGAGGTTTTTAATAAAGTAATCTTTAGAGTGATGCTCAAATATGACGTAATGGTAGCAGAGAGTCATCCTCCACACATACTCTGAGCTCTAACAGATTGCACAAGATCTTAGTACTACACACACACACACACACACACACACACACCTTTAACATGCTGCATATGCCTGAAGTTTTGACTAAATGAGTCAAAAACTGCCTTAAGTGAAAAATCAAAGGTCTCTCAGGCCTCAGATTTTTCCATCCAGAAGTCCTTCATGTGTTCATCTGTGCATGAAGGGAGGAGGCCAGAGCAGTGCTCCATGAATAAGCAGGTAATTCACTATTTAAATTAAACGTTCAGCAGCTGAGCCTTCAAACTGTGCCGGCCTAATTGATCCAAACATCAGCAGGGTTTCATTAGAAACGAGCCTAAAAATTAATAACAAAGTTTATCTGTTTTTTCTGACCTCTCTCTCTTCTCCGTTTCACCTGCAAGGAAGGCTCGGAGGGAGGACCACCGGAGGTAACGACGTGAATGCCGAGTCAGCGCTCACACTACGCTGAGCCAGCACTTACCCCATTATTTTCCTGTTTATAGCTTTTTTATAATCTACTTCCAAATGTTTTGTGCCACTCTAACCATTAATGTCAAAACTTTCAGCTCATTTGCAAATAGTGTACTTTGACTTTTGGTTTATGTAATAACTTTAATCCTTTTTACATGTATATACATTAAGATCTCTTGAATTCCTTCAAAAACATTGTTCTCTTTGAAATCTGCTTCAGCAGACTTGCTTTAGTTTGATCTTCTTATGTTACTTTCAGCATTTGGATGTTTTGCTTTTTAGTTTTTGGCTACTGTTCTGAAAACTTAATCACTTGTTTCTTGTACCATGTTTGACTTTTTTTGAGGAATCTTGAACACAGACAGACATGCTGCTGAAACCATAACCTCCTTGCTGGAGGGAACAATGTTTATCCTCCAACATCTTTATAAACTTTAAGTAGGAAAAGCTTCTAGACCTCTTAGTATTTCAGATCATGGAAGTACCATCAGAAATCCATCCCAGAAAGGTCAAAATGGTAAACATTTTCAGATTTTGAATCCTGCTGTTGTCTGTTTTATACTGATATCAAACCTGTCGACTCTACACACAGAGGAGGGGATAGTGAGACTATTATTGTGTCACACATTTTTTCTTTTCCACATGATGAGATTTGATAGGAAAAATGTGCATCCATCCAGAAATGGTCTGGTTTCTGTGTAGTCAGACTGTCACTGTAATCTTTAAAGTTAAGACAACTTGTTCATGCGACCATCATCGTACGATCTAAGACGAGGCTGCGCATTTGAATTTTGTCTGAAGGGAGGTTCGAAATGCCACCGAGTGTAAAGAAAAGAGCCAAAAGGGAAGTCCTGCAACATGCAAGGCCTTCTTTTTGTTTCTGCCATCTGATTTCTTGCTAGAATACACACACACACACATTTCCACCAAGGCTACCTGCACCGAGCAGCAGACTGATCTCTGCCAAAAAAGGAAAGAAAAGAAGTTTCTGTAACTGTTCAGCGCTAAAATAACAACACTGAGTGTCAAAATGGGACAACTTGAAACTAAAAACAGAATCCAGGACTGAGTGCTCAGTGTGATTGCATCTAATCAGGGTTGAGTTTATTCAGGCCTCGTTTTAATAATCAGCTTTAACAACCGTTTCATCCGAAGACAACAGGACATGTGTGAACAATGCAAGTGTTGGAAGAGAAAGCTTTATTTTACCTTCTTCATACATACAGGATGATAGAAGAGTCCCTTCCACTCAGCTGTTAAAAAAAGGGTCAGTTCATCCAAATTATGAGAACTAAGTGAACAGAAACAGAGTCCCCTTTACTCTGAGCGAGTTACAGTGGACTCCGTTTCTGCTCTTATTCCTAAACATGTTTTAAATGTTGTATGCCCCCACAAACGCCCCCTTCCCTTCATGATGTTGAACAAAAAGACTCAAATCCAGACAGGTGGAACTGGAACCACCATAGTTTTTCTTTTTGTAATTTGGGTGAACCGACCATTTCAACAAACATAAAAATACTCACATAGTTTACTGTACTGATGTCATTTAAATGAAAACACCTAAATTCAATCAATTATTAAAAAGAAAAAGACCAAAATCATAATCATAGTAAAAGCACACGTGTAACAGGGCCTTTCCGATTGGGTTTCAAGCAGTTAGCAGGAGTAATAGGAGGAAGTGATTAACATAAAGTGCATCAGAAGTCGAAACAGCTACAGTTCAGCGATCAGCATCTAATTTTAAATAAACCAATTTCACAGGTCTGCAGAGATCGGGTGGAAAGAAGAAACGCCATGCTTCGTGGCCTGCTTCATTTGATTATTTTTTTTCTGCAAAATAAAAAAGAAAGAAAAAACAAATCAGGATGACATGCAACCGAAACAAATGTGGATGGCTTTGCAAATAGGTAAAAAAAAAAAAGAAATGATTGAATTACTCACCATCATCAAGCGAAGTCATCTGCATGAGGCTGGGGACGGCCATCGTGCGACGAAAAGGTGCGCCTAAAACGAACAAAAAACAAGTCAGTTTGTTCCGTGACATTCCTCAGATTCAAAAACTTTTTTTGTTTTAACGTGTGGCTGCTACCTCTGCGACAGTCGGGGCGGCCGCGGATCTGGCTGCCCTGGATGGGGTTGCCGGACTCGTCCACGCACCAGCAGTAGCCGGTGCCGCTCCAGCACTGCATGGGCAGGTAGCGGCCCTGCTCGTCGCACTGCGGCTTGTAGGTGCCGATCCTGCGGGACGTGGGCGACGCCTCCGTCTGGCATTTGGTCTTAAGCAAAAAGCCTGTAACGACGTTGGAACAGTTGTGGAGGAATTACTGCCGAGCGTGCTGCTGGAGCCTTTCTGTGCCGTACAGATGATGTCACAGCCGTGGGGTCAGACGATTACGTCCACTCGTTGTGAGCGTGGATTTCATATTAGCTCGGGGCTTTGAACGATTAGCTTGAAGCGCTCTTTTTATGCAACTTCAGTGGTTTTTAAAAAAATAGAGCTGGGTGTACAAGAAGTCCCGGCTCTGAAAGAGACGCCTTCAGGCTTGATGGACAAACGTTAACTGGTCAGACGAGACAAAGACTGAGCTGTTTGGAGGAGTCGAAGTGAGGCTATCAAACCGAAGAACTCAAATCAACAACTTAACGACAGGAACTTGAGCACGACGGGGAGTTCCAACAGAACAATGATCCCAAACACACATCAGAGCTGGTTTCATTCGCGGACTGACCTCAACCCTACTGAAAACTTTCTCCCAGTACAAAAAAACTCATTTATTTAACTCCCATAACTACTATTTCTGCCAAGAAGAGGGGTCAAATATCCAGAATTATGCCAGAAGCTTGTTGATGAACACAAACATGGATGGGATCGAGGTGGAAGCTGCTAAGAGACATTTAACCAAATATTAGCTGGGTTTTCTGCATGTATTTGAGCCTGTTTGTATAATTTGTGTGGATTAGACAATTATACCCTACAAATTGAAACTTGTGCACCATTTCTTATTTTTAAAAGTCACTGAAGTTGTATGCTGAATAACCATTCCAAAAATGGTTCAAATAAATCCTTAAAAGCCTCCGGATTCGTCTGACGTTCACGCTGATGCTGAGTGAACGCAAACCTTTGAACACGTGATATTAAAATACACAAGCTACTGAAAGGGACAGAAACCTGGCTGAGGGGGGGGCGACGCCGGCTTCTGCTGGGCCATCTGGAAGATCAGCCAGTAACGCATCCAGGTCTTAAAGTTCTGCGGAGGTTTAAACATTAAACAGACGCAGTTAGAGACGTGGTGTCGTTCGGTTCACGTTTCGTTAGCTTGCAGGTGAGCGCAGCTTCACCTCCCAGTCGGTGTCGTTGATCTGCTGCTTCAGGCTCTGCAGGTTGGCCAGGAAGGTCTCGTTGAACTGCGGCAGGCTGACGTCCTGCTCACAACAAGACAAGGCTCAGCGACCGCAGCCAATCCGTGCACGACACGCAGCAACGCAGCGGCTTCGAACGCAACGTACCTTCATGAGGTCCATCAGCTGCTTCTCCACGCTGACGACAGCGACGTCCTGCAGTTTCTGAGGGGACCGGAGGGGGGAGGGGGTGATCATCAGCGGCAGATTCATAAGCTTTGGTTGGATTTGCTACTGTTTCAGTGGTGGAGGTGTGGGGCGCAAACTTACAGTCAGGGGCGTCTCTGACTTCTTGGTGTCCTCTTCGGTGAACTCGGACAGCAGAGGCAGGTTGCTCATGGGGACGGCCATCCTCGCAGGGCCCACGGCTGCAAAACCGCAAGAACAAACCCCCACCCCGGTCAGAGTCAGCAACAAAAACATCTGGTTTTACCAGGAGAACTGTGTGAAGCCTCAACATGGAAGCCCAACGCTTCTACGTAGCAGTAAATGTTGTTTTAGCTGCTTCCGTCTTCGGGGGGGGGGGCTGCCTCAGAGAGCAAACTCGCACAAAAGACTTGCTGTTTGTTTTACACCGAATGGCACAAGCTGGGCTCGAACCTGCGGCCTCAGGATTAAACACAAATAATAAAACTAAAGGTGAAGCTGTGCAAAACTCACTGCCGGCAGCAACAAAACAAAACTGATATTGGTGCTGGTTGATTTGGACATCTCGACATTGTTTTAATCATTTTTTTTTTCTTAAATAAACCCCTCCAGGAACTACTGAGCTGACCTCAGCTCTCACTGCTTCTTTTAGTTGGTTTCTCCTCTTCTCGTATTACAAGAAACATTTAAACTTCTTTAAAACTGATTCTCAGTTCCTCCTTCACCCCGACCACCATCACTCTCACACACAGAGGCACGCACTTTATTTTATTTATTTCTTTATTTTACCATGAGACGAGTGAGTCAGCTGTCTCCCCATCTTCTCCGAGTTCTTCTGCAGCGAGTGGATCTGCTGCTTCTGGTTGAACACCATGTACGCCGTGAAGACCTGGCTGGCCAAAAGCAGGCAGGCCAGCGTGGTGAGGCCGGCGATCTTCAGGGCCCGGCTGTTGGAGCCTCTGGAGGGTGGAGACAGAAAGAACAGGGGTCGCTTAAAGAAGACAAAACGGCAGGGACAAGAGGACGGGTCAGACAACAGCCTGACACCTGAAGCGAAGAGAAACCAGACGTGGGATTTTAATCTCCCACTCATTACAGTGACTAAGAGGGAGTTTTTTTTAAATCAAAAAAACGCAGCGTGTGGAGTTTTTAAGAGCCCACTCCGGACAGTCCGGTACAAAAATAAACCCACTGCGTTTCCCGACACATACCCGGGTTTTTTTTTAAATAGCATCAGAAATCACACGTGTTTCTCCCTTCCACTGTCACTGTGTTACTTTTAATGATGAATTCATTTCTGCTACAAACACATAATGTGTTTAGTTTGAAAACAAAAAACATAACAATAAACACAAGACAACAAAACAGCAAAGTTAAAACTAGACAATAAACACAAGCGTACACTTTCTCAGTAAATGATGGTGAGGAAGCATCTGCCCTAAGGCGATAAAAAAAATAAATAAAGAAAAATTAATAAATAGGGTGAAAAATGGTAACTATTCCTCTTAAAAACTTAGACAATCATATAAATTAAAGACTTAGAAAACACTAATAATAATAATAATCGTCTAGTAAAGAATCCACTTAAGCATGCACCTATTAAATAAAGTCTGAAATTGCATAAATTTATATATATAAATGTATGCTGAAATTAAGACTAATTTGATGTTTAAAAAATAATAATAATAATAATTTCTTCCTTGGTTTGCACATTAAAGAAAGACTGAAAGGAAAATAAATAAATTATTATAAAAATATGTCAGTGAAAAGACTTAACAGGAAATACAACCTGTTTATTACTGGGTTATATTTTTAACTTAGTTAAATTGGTTTAATTATTTATCTATAACTTATTTATATTTAGTAAAATATTACAGAGGAGAGTGCCAAAAAAGAAAAAAAATCTTCATAACCTGAAAATTTACTTTTGAGTCAGTATCATTTAATCTTTTTAGATGTACTTTACCTTTATTGTAACACACATTAATTAAATTGTCACACATTTTAAAGCTGTATTTGTTTGTTTGTTATTTTTTTGTTGCCTTATTCGTTTACTTTATAAACTGCATCTTTTGCTACTAATGCTAAACAACTTGTAACCAAAGTTCATACAAATTAAAAGAAACAGTATTATTATCATTGTCACTATGGTTGGCAACATATCTTTAAGTGATATATGCAAAAAGAAATGCTAAAATAAACAATAAGTAAAACAGTAAAAAAGCCTGACTCTATTTTTTGTACCGCTGCTGCTCCAGCCAATCGCGTGCGAGCATCACCTGTTACCAGGCAGACTACACACGGCTGTGAACGTCAGCATCACTGCTTTACAAGCGTTTAAAAACATCTCCGCTGACATTATCTGTGCTTTAAAGTGTTCAATAAAGGTTTCATACCCAAAGGGGAAACTATAATTACTTTTACAGTGTTGTATCAAAGAGTTTATAAGTAAAAACAGGAGCGGATATAAACTCGGTGGTCTGTCCCGCAGTCCTGTAATCCTAAGGATGCGAGTTCGAGCCCCGGTTGCAGCAGAAAGAACAGACATGAAATAAAAGGTTTTCTTATTATTAAAATAAAATACTAAAACCTCTACACAGCACTAGTCTGTTTAATGCCCTCTCTGACGAAGGAAAATGTTTTGCTTTTAGTGTCATCTTCCTAATTCGTGTGAAAAGTTCTGTCTAAAAGTTTTACTGGGCAACTTTTTTAAATCGCCTAAACACAAATTACTACATCTTACTAGCAAAATAAGCATCTATTAGAGCTCTGCAGCCAATCAGCCGGTATTGTAAATGTGTGAAAGCGTCCTCTCACCCTGTCGGAGATCTAGGAACCACCAGGGCTTCATCACTGCCCACCAGACTGCTTCTGTCCAGGCGAGCGTCGTCCGATCCGTCGGCCATCCCTGCTGGAGGTATCTGTCAGCTTCCCCGAGAATAAAAACAAACCAACTGAGAGGAAAACTCAGCTCCTCAGAGGCATAAATCACCCACAGAATGAGGAAAGAGAACTAACCGGGCTCTAGAAACCTTCAGAAAGTAAATAAAAAGGATGGATCAGCGAGGCGAGCTCTGATTAGTCAGATTTCACATCATCACCTGTTGTCAGAGGCAGACAACACAAGAAGGGACCATGAGAGGCCTGCAGTTTGATTTCTGCTTTAATTTATTGGTTTTTATATGTGTGGTGCTTTTATTGTTTGAGCCAACATGCTTTATACAGTAAATCTTACAATATTATTACTTTTCACTGAGATAAACTGAGTTCTGACACCTTTAATCTGTTATGGAGCGTTTCTTTTACCTTCTCCAACTCAGGTTTCAATGCTTTATTTATAAAATACATGAAAAGGCAAACTTTTTCAATAGTTTTTAGGATGGCAGAGTCATTTAAAAAGGTGGATATCTTACAACAGGGGTGTCAAACTCAGTAACACAAAGGGGCCTAATTTAAAAACTTAGTCCCAGCCAAGGGCCAATCTGGATCAATATTTATTAAAAAATACATAAATTAACCTTGGTTTTAGATGTAATATGTCAAACTGTTCATATATAAATATCCTTTCCTCAGTTACATTTTATAAAGAAATTAGAGCAAACATATTTTAATGACCAAAGAAAAACTGATCAAACTTTAAAAGACACATTATTAGCGTTCATTTTTATGCCTTCTTAAGAATTTTTCTCCATTAAAACAGCAAAAACTCAAATCCGTTCATACATTTACAAACATTTAACTTTGAAACAAGAAGAAAATACAGAAAAAGGCATAAATACAATAAAGCAAATTTGCTGGTGGTTTGATGCACATTAACTCAAGTCGGATACCTGATATTGTTTCTTGGCTGCAGCAAGAGATGTTCAATGTTCTCTGTTGCTCTTTCTACACCAAAATCAAAGATTTCTGAGAAATTAAAACTTGTTTACTTGGCTTCAAAGTAACCGTTGCAGGTAGACTTCACTAAAGAAAACGAGAAGCGACGGAGACTCGATCTGTCACAGACCGCAGGGCCAGATCTAATAATATTTAAATGTTATCTTGGGGGCCAGATGAAATGTTACCAAGGGCCGGATCTGGCCCACGGGCCTTGAGTTTGACACTTGTGTCTTACAATTTACCTCTCTTTTTCATTTTATGATGTTTTATAACAGACAGAAATCAAAATGAACAAAAAGCACCCTAACGGCTCAGCATTTATACGCTGAACTATTAATCTTTTTTTATATTTTATCCAATGTTTACTTCCCAGAACAACAAAAACAGATTTCCACATTTGACCTTTTTAGATGTTTTTTTTTTTTTTAAAGCAAACAAATTGAACAGGAAGTGCAAGTGTCACTTCCTAACGTTTGCTCATTCAATGGAAAAAGGAATCTTTTTTTTTTTTTAAGTCTGGAGTTAATCTTAATGTGAAACAGACCAGAACCTTCTGAGATTTTGAGGAAATGAGTAAAGATCACTTCTTACGGGGATCTCCCTTAGAAGTGAAAGCAAAAATACCTGCACCCAAACGGTCCCCATCTGTGTGTCTGCTTTAAAGTTACAGGATAATATAAACTAAAAGAATAATAAGGATAATATATAAGTAAGTCTGAAAAACTTTCACCATAGTCACAATTCTTTTGCTTTTCAGCTAAAAAAGGGGGAAAAGAAGAGCTAAAGTTAGGTTTCTTATGAATGAAAGACTTTCAGCTTTAATGTGAAGGGACTTTATAGTTCCTTTAAAGTGAATTTCTTCAATATCTGGTTTTTAGAGGCTTGGGTGCAAATAAGAACTACTAAATCTGGTTTTAAATATCTTATTAAAAACTTCCTTTCTGTGACGTGTTGCCAGGTTTTTTTTACTTCAGCTGTCTGAAGTCACTTGTGAATCTTTTTTTGCCTCCAACTCTGCTGTCAGAAAGTTAAAATGCGGCTCGGGTTTAACTCAGGTTATTGACTAAGACTGACAGCAGCGTGTCAAACCCGACCCTCACATTTCTTTTTTCTTCAGACGTCTGAATGATCTGCGCCCCACAGGTGAACCGAATCTCAAAAACGGCCTCTTCCCGTTGGTGAACTTGGATGAAGATTAATCACTTCCTGGAGCGTTCTTCACTTCAGCCTTCAGGCGGACAGACAGCCACATCTAAGATTTGAAATGCTACATTTAATTGATATTTATTATGAAAAAGATGTCTATAAATTCACAAAATAACAACAGCCCCAAAATCCACATAAAGCAGCTTTTTGGGTCAATTATTTTACTACTGAAGTGGGGTTCTGCAGAATGATTGTGAACAGATAATATCCTACCTGTTGCAGATCAACTGAGAAGCTAACGGCTAATCCAAGCTAAGGCCAAAGTGGATCGCTGCTACAGGAGTGGGAGGTAAAATCCACCTTAAGATGCGTCACATCGAGGATGTGGGCGAGTCCAAATCGATTCTTGTCGGCTGCATAGTAGTTGAAGTTTGTCCCAGTAGAGATGCTGTAGCTTCCTGTCGTAGAAACACGTTGCGGTAAAGCTGGTTTCACATCTTTCTAATCTGTTCGTTGAACCCTGAAGAATATCTAAGTAACAGCTGAAGTTATCTTAACGTGACCGTCTTTAGTAATGATGGTTTGTGAGTAAATTTCTGTGATAAACACGATGCTAATCCTGTTAGCTTACCTGTGGGGTTTTCAATATAACGTCAGCAGCAGCATGTGAATTTGGTATTCTTATTGGACTCATTGTGCGCTCTTTATTAGCTGTGGAAACAGAAAGAACGTTTATTTATGTAAAATAAGTAAATTAAGCTTCAAGATAAGTGAAATGCTTCAATAATCATTTTATAATTGCATCAAATCGGGAGATGCTTAAAGATTTCTGCCTCAAACTGCTACCATCTTAACACTCTAAATGCAAATATTTCATATAAGTTCATACAAACACTGTTTTATGCAGGGGTGGAAATTTGATCAACACATACGCCACTGTGGCAGGTTGGCAATTTGAACAGAAAAGGTGTTATTTGTCCTCTTGACATATAGGGGGCAGCAATATGCTCGAGTTGCTGCTGTTACGTCGAGCCGCGTTCCCCCATCAGATACGGTTCTCCCTGCGTCTCCGTAAATAATGACTTATCTATTAACAGAATTGTTTAGAGGGGCAAATATTTCTCATTAAAAAAACAAAAAAA
>NC_051438.1:16179556-16252179 GCF_001649575.2 Kryptolebias marmoratus | reverse complement strand
AATCAATGACGTCGGTCAGTGTGCGTTCGCGCCTATGGCCAGTGTTCTGACGATCTGTGCTTCCTCGTCAGATTTTCCTACCGTAGCACAGCTAAGCAGCTATGTCTAACGGTCGGTGCTACCCGTCAAAAACTGCTACCGTCATGTTTACAAACCGAAAACTATAGCGGTTCGTGTTAATATTAAATATCATTGGATACTGAAGTGGAAGCTTTGGAGTTATGCTTAGCATAGCATTGGAACAATTTATATCCACAAAGAAAACCTTTCTAAAACCACAAAAATCACTTCCTTCATCAGAATATCCTACCTGTTAAATATAAGCGGGTAGCACAAATAGATCTATGCATTAAAAGCAGAAAGTGTCTGAAAAACATTACAACTTACATACAAAAACTTACAAAAGCACAAAAAAATAATTTAAAAACTCTCTACAAAAAATAAATTTCACTTATCTGATTTTTTTATGTACAGATATGCATCTTTTAATGGTTTAAAATAAAAAAATAAAATAAGAAAAATCTAGTTATTTCCATGAAGTGTCCACAAAGAGGTGTTGTTCAGCTTGTAGGGCACCACAACTGCTTCCACCCACCTCCATCATCATCATCATATGAAATAACTTTTTGTCACAACAAAAAATAGCGGCTGGTAAAAAATTTGAGTGGCTGGTGGACAAAATTTTTAATTTCCACTCCTGGTTTTATGACTTTTTACATGATTAATTTCCCAACAGCTAGCTGCTTCGGCTGTCGTTTTGGCTTCCAAATAACCACAGAAGTCCGTGTAAAGCTAAACTGATGACAACAATGTAAAGATTTATTAAATTTGAAGGAGTTGCTATAATTTTTTTGAGTCCGGAGTCGTTTTAAGACTTGGCAGCAGGCCACTCTGGTCTTAGCTCTGTTCAAGCTAGAGTTAGCTCGCCAATCCAAATCCATCTCTCCCCGCCCAAAAATGATAGTTGTAAACTTTCAACTGAACTCCACATGAAAAGACTTGAACTTTTGTTTAAAGCTACAGCTACAGCTCAGCGTTTACGCTTTAATCAAATATGATTCTGTGAACAGGTTAAAGAGCAACCCGTGCTTCCTGCTCAAACGCTTTCACAAGAAGAGGCAAAACAGACGCAGCTACTGAAAAATACAGTGGTGTTTTATTTGCAAATTAAAAAGCACCGACAATATTAGTTACACTGTAAAAATTATTGACAACAATTACAAATCTTTATCATACAGTCCTGGAGATTAGTACCATCGTTGCTGTTATGCGTTATCACGTAATACTTTATATGGAGAAACTCTGCACGTTTTTTGTTTTTTTTTTTTCCTTTTTTTTTGTACAACAGTTGGCAGTGAGAGGAGGTGAGAGGAAACACTCTTAGCGACACGTTTGCATGATGAGAGGAGTCTGAACTGCCCTCGGTGCAGCACTGATGTGTCACGATACGAGAACAGGCCGATGGAGCGCAAACCCAAACACATTCAATAATTTAGGTCTACTCAGGGTTTCGCATTATGTACATTACAAAGTCAGAAAAATGACGAACCGTCGTGTGCATCGTTTATTACATCAGAACAATGTACAAAACTATTGCAGTGAGAGCAGCTTTTGTTTTCTTGTTGTTTTGTTACCGATGCCTGACATCTAGACACAATGGTAACAACATGACCGACAAACCGAACGTCTGCACGTTTCCATAAAGTTGTTCTGGTAACCTTCCTCCAGTCCCCCAATTTTAAACTTCTCTAGACAATTAAAATACTAAAAAATAAAAACCAAACAAAAACATATTTATAAAACAAAAATGTACAGTTTCGACAAAAGAAAACGCTGAAAACATCTGAAATGCACTTTCTTTTTCTGTACACTGATCTGAATCTGCAGGACCAGAGTGGCGAACAAACAGACAGTAGCTAGCTTATGATTCTCTTCACAGACTGTAGTAGGACCCATTTCGTTCGTTAGTGTGCTTTCTGCTCGTCCGTACGTTCAGAACTGGCACTCGCTGCGAGGGCCTTTGTGCTTTCAAGCATCTCTTCCTCCTCCTCCTCCTCCTCCTTCCGGCTCCAGACGATTCATGAAACAGACGAACAGTTTAAAGGACCGGATCGTACGTCCTGTTTTAGTTTTGTTTTGTTTTTTTCTCCCGTGTGTGTGTGTGAGAAAACAACGCAGTGAACATGTTTAGGTTTGGTACATTCTACAAATATGCATTTCTATCAGCATTACCAAAAAAAATAAAATAAAATAAAATAAAAAAATAGTTAAATCAGAACGAACAAAACGAAAACAGAAAAGTTAAAAGAAGAACCCTCAGAAATCCACGTGATGATAGTTAAATGAAGATTCTGTCCTGGCACTTGTAAATGTAATAACTAGATTCTACCAAGGCCTATCGAGTGAGGCTGCAAGATGCAGCCGGAGTCAAGACGCCACACGTCCCGCTTCACCCCCGTACAAACCCGTTCAAGTAGTTTGCATCAAAAGTTTCTCTGCTCTTCACGCTGCCTCTCAGTAAAGTCTGCATTATGTTGATCGCCGTGAAGCTCTTGGAAGGACGCCGCACTCTTATCGGTCGTGTTTACGTCACATCGTTTCATTAAAAACAGCGCAAAGTTCCTCGTTCCTTTTCCTGGATTTCCTACGCTTGAGTTGGCGCGATGAAAGTTCGCCGGTGGAGAAACGTGAGGGAGGGCTGTGATTATCGAACACCGAAGGTCCCCTTCCTGTGAGTCTTTACAGCTGAAACCCTCCGTGCACGCTGACAGGGCCACCTGTCTCCGGTTCGCCCCGTTCTGGGAAGATCGCGGTTCGGTTTCCTAGTTCCTAGTCTGGTCTCCCGTCCTCGGATCTCGGTAGATTTCAGTCTTCGGCCTTTCGGGCCGCGTGGTCGGCGAGCCCTGCGGGAGAGGAGGGGAGGGGGTGGAGCAGTGGTTCGGTGTGAGGAGCTGTGGTCTTCCCCTGCGGCGCTGCTGCTACCTGGTGTGGACCAGCTCTTCTCTGAGCCAGCTGGGTAACGGCTGACCGATCCTGTAGAGCAGCTTGGACAGCTCGATGTTGTGATCCCTGTAGTACTCCCTGAGGAACTCCTGGGACTAAAGAGACGACCAGGGGAGATGAAACTCGGTGAAACGCACTCAAAGCTGATTAAAGCATTAATGAAGATCTTTGTCGGTCATACCTCAGGGTCCATATCAGGGTACCTGCGTCCTTTACTCTTCCCCAAACACTTGGTCTTCCCTCCCTCCAGCAGCTGACACCAGAAGCCTTTCTTGGGGTCAAACCTGCACATGAGGGAAAAAAACAAGACGAACACCAAATTAGGAAGCTGCGTCTAAAGTTAGCATTCACAGTTGTCCCTTTCTGTCTTGTTCTCGTTATTCTGTTTCCACACTGATCGGCTGAAACAGGAACCCGTTTCTCCTCACCATTCAGGGATGGATGGCACCATTTAGTAACATCAGACAGATAAGATGCAAAAAGAAATAAAACGAAAAGCCCCCAGCCTAACGTACGAAGGTTTAGGAGACACTACGGTGTCCTAAGTGTCTTATGTAGGCTGCTCTCTGGAGTCAGTGCTTGGTGTGTCCATCTGGGCTGCCGTAGAAACATAACTGTGAAACAGAGCCAACTCCATGGAAGAGGAACCACACAGGCTGTAAATATAAACTGGTTGTTATAAAACAAAACAAAAAAATAAGACTTCAACAGTCAATGATTTAATCCCCGACTTCAGATGAAGAAGTGTTCTCTGAAATGATCCTGAATCCAACACTCTGCTTGTTGTACAATCGGCGTGTCAGTGTGCGTTTGAAGGATTAAAGCCACAGAATAATCTGATGATGGTGTGAGTTAATATTTACAGGTGGATTACAGTCGAGGGTTTTAGGAGGTCAAGAAGATGAGAAGAATCAATTTAAACAAACAATCTTGGCATGAAAACAAAAATCTGTATGAAACGGGGATGGAGAGGGATTTTTGAACATTCAAAGCCTGCTTACAATGAGCCAATTTGAAAAATTAATGCAACCATAACAACCTTTTATTTATTTATTTAATTAAACATCAACACCTGTCAGTGACGCACCAAGCTGTTTCCTAACGGTGCTTTTTTTCCCCTACAAAACTCCTACCGGCCTGCTCCCTCTTCTAATAAAAAAAACAAAAAGAAGAAAAGAAAAACAGCTTGGAGCATCCCAGCATCTGTTTCTGCTGTTGTATTTTATTTTGAAAAGCTTATAAAGTTGAAACTTTGGTCACAGGTGAGCTCAGCTTCACTGTCTGACTACACGCCACGCCACGTGGATTCATCGGACCGATGAAAACGAAGCATTTATATATATATATTAAAAATAAAACATCATATAAACCAGTTTGTAAACTTGTCTGTTAAACGTAAAACTAGACTCACGCTAAGATCTTGTGGTAGTTGATGATGTTTGGGAGGCCAAGAAACTTCTGAATTTTATCCATGACTGAGGCGGGCTCGGTTTTCAGCATCTGTCCGTCCAAAACCAACACCTGTGTAAAAACACGGCAGCAGATATATTAGCACAGGACAAGCTGTGTTTAAGAAACAAACAAAAATTGAAGTAATATCTGCGACACAAGCTGCCGTCAGAGGTGGCATGTTTTTGGATTTGTTTGTTTAAAATATGACCTTTTTTCCCTGTTTTTATCTTAATTATATACAGACATATTCTGGCAATTAAAGATTATTCTTTGCTTTGAAAAAAAACAACTAATTTTTCCCTCAGGTACTGAATGTTGGAAGCAGAGCTACTTTTAGAATTAACACAAAAGAGTACGTTTTGTCCATAAATGTTAATAGACCGTCGGTTTATTGCACCAGCTCATTAGGAAGCAAAATCACAGACCTACAAACTTTACATCCATCATTGTTAATCCGTAAAAACTGCTGACAGAAATTCCCTGGAAGTTGTGTGAGCGCTGGTGAATGAGAATCAATAAAACCCACCAGAGATTAAAATAACTAGTCAATAGCTCCCTCCATTACATTATTGATTATTTCTGCACTATAAGGCTTAAAACATCAATCTTTCTGTGACTGTCTGCGTTTATAATCATATCAGAGCAAATTACACCGAGACTTTTCAGGGCCTGATTAGCTGAGCTGTGAAAGAACACGTCAAATGTAATGAATGTGGGAGGAAAAAAAAGAAAAAAGGAATAAAAGATGCAAAATAAAGGGAGTACACAAATACTACCGTGTCTGCTGTTCTGGAATTTAAACACAAATGATGGGTGTATTTTTAAACGCTGACGCGAGGTGATTTAATCTGAGAAATAAGGCTACCGTCGTCTTAAATCAGGACACTACAGCTAAAAAGAAAAAAATCTTTTTGATGGTTAACCCACACCTAATTACTGCTCACTTGTGCAGCCCACAAACTTGAAGAAACTGGAGCAGTAAAGGTTAAAATTCTCTCTCCGAGCGCTCCGAAAAGGGCAGATCTCACACACCAAGGTCAGCAGGATTTAAAATCTTCTTTGTAAAGAATACACAAGGTGAGAATAAGCCTCTCTTAGCACCGACTCCTACCACGAATCCTAATGACTCCTTCAGAGGATCGATTATTTATTTTTTCACTCAAACCGGAGGAGCACCGGGTTGCTGAAAGAAACTTAGATTTTTATGACTGCGTGCATGAAAACATAACCCAAGCTACCTGGCTGGAGTGGTAGAGGCCGAGCCAGCGCTCCAGGTGGACAGCGTACCATCCTGGTACCAGACAGCGATTCTGAAGGACCCGTAGTTTGAGTGGAGCGTCGCGGCTTGCGGCAATGACTTCATGGAAGGAGTATTTCAGAGCCACGGGGTCGTCGTGGGCCCTTTGGTGCTGTGGGCAAACGACAACAAACGTAAAACGAACCCGCCATGACTTCCGTTTAAAGGGCGCGGCTCGGCGGCTCTGACAGACCTGGTACCACGAGTACGCTCTGTCCGCCGGGTTGATGAGGATGGTGATGATCTTCGCTTTGGGCAGGAGAGCCGCGGCCCTCTGAGCCGCCACCTCAGAGTCAAAGTAGTTGGCACTCTTCTCAAAGTAGTAGTCTGAACTGGTGTTAGAGGGCAGAGGGAAGTAGTCCATATACCTAACACACACACACACACACACAAACAAATGTTTAAGCAGCCAGGGCTTATCCGCTTTACTTAATCACTGCTGATAAGGACAATTTTTCGGTTCCCTGTGTGGATTAATGTCCAGTTTCACAACAACTTGGCACTCTGCATACAAAAAAAACCCCAACTAACTCTGTCTTGATTTCCAGCCTGCCAAGTAAACTTCACATGGCAGTACTCCTTTTACTGGCTGAGGGACGTGAAGCTCTGCTTTGGTGCAAAGTTAAATGAATCGGAGCTACAGATGCCTCAAAACTACGACTCTTTAAATAAACTCGTCTTGCTGATCTCGCTTGGAGAAATGTAACAAATTTCAGGATTTGATCTGGATAAAAATAAATACAAAATAAGTCTAGATAAAAATGTGTTTTAAATAGTAAATATTTCCACTACATCAGCCAGAAGAGGAAATTATAAACGACTTTTAAATAAAAACCACGAGAAACTTGCAAAAATACAAATACTATATAATCCAAAATGCAAACCTAGTTCATTTGGGGGCAGATATTACCAAAAATAAACAAATAATATGAACATTAGTTATCATACGAGGACATGTGGGGTTATTAAAAACTAAAAAAGAAGCATGTAAGGTGCCGTACCAGTCGATGCCTCTGTGATAGTTGTGTCCGTTGAAGAACTGGATCTCCTCAAACGTCTCCTTGCTGGGGTAGTTGCTGGTCAGGTCAGGGTGCATCCCGAGAAACAGGTAGAGAGCTGTGGTTCCTGAGGAGCAGGGTGGAGGAGATCAGCGAGGAAAAGAACAAAAACAACAACAAACTGAGGTTCAGATCAGTGTTCAAACACATACAGTCCGACAAAACAATCAGGACAAACCCAACATGATTTCACTCAGATTAAATAAATAAAACACATCAGCTTCATTTCATCACGACTTCTGCTTTGAAATAAACAATAAACTCCACGTTTGATCGTTCCTGACTCTGTCCAGCAGAGGGGGTCAAAGAGCCGCGTCCTACCTGTCTTCTGAGGCCCAATAACCAGCAGCTTGGGGAAGCGATCACACGTTTTCTCTTTGGACCAGATGTCCTTGTGTCTTTTGTCCTCACAAGGATCCTGCAAGTCCCCCCCCCAAAAAAAACACAGAAATAAATGTCGGGTTTTAACATATTTTCTTAAGGTTTCTTCTAAACGTGTAAATATCAGAGGATGAGAGAAGGCACGTGAGCTCAACAGTTTGCAAAAGAAAAACTGAGAAAATGGCTGTTTGAAGTCACATGATGTCTGCGTTTTGTTTGCTAAAAGGGACAGGGGAGCGGCGCCAGAAAAACATTTGAGGAGCTTGTGGCTGTGAGCCTGTAAACCTGACCTGCCAGAGGGGCTCCCTCTCAGACGGGAAGAGGCTGAAGTACTTCTGGGCCAGCTGGATGGGCGGCAGGGTCTGCATCTTCAGGTTGGTCCATGACTTCACAAACATCACCAGGCTTTTGAAGGTGTACAGGCCGAGGCGGTCGTTGCCGTAGTTGGACAGATGGGTCATAAAAATACTGATCTGTGAGCGCAAACAAGCAGAGAAATAAAAAGGTTTAGCAAAAAATTAATTTGGGAATGAGCGGGGAAAGCTGCTAATTGAACATAGTTTGTATTTTTGGTTAGAACAGACAATTAGATGATTAAATTGTTTAGACAATTTTGAAAAAAAAAATGCCAAAATTGTAACCTTTTCAAGTGAGAATTTACACTTTTGTGTCACAGTAGGTTTCAGGCATTTTCTACAAGAAAATCAGTGGATTGCTCAGTAATTCCCCGCAAGAAAGGCACCTTCCAAAATGATCCGTTAGTCATAACATTTTCTCTCTGACAACCAAATTAAGTGTCTGTAGGCTAAGGGTAATCATCCAGGGGTAAATATAAAAGTTTGGGATAAAAAAGAAACATCAGATGAAATGGAAACAGCTGCAGCAAACGTTACCACAGCCTTTGCAGTGTTAGGAGCACAGTTATCTGCAGGGAGGACAACAGAGCTAACCTTTTCTCTAAAAGCAAACAGAACTCTGTTGACATGCAGAAAATTTCCAGCGCCGTGTTTGGGTTCTATTAAAAGAAGCTTTTACGTTAATGTAAAAAGAGAAAGCGAGGCGCAGACACCGCCGCGTGACTCACCGGCGAGTCATTGTCCCCTGCCTTGTTTAAATTTCAATTTGCGCCATTAGCTAAATGGGATTCCGAGTACGCAAGACAAAAGCTGCGCTGCGTGGGTGTGTGTGTGTGTGTGGTGGGGGGGTAAAGTGACTCACGGGGTTCAGCAGAACAGTGAGGAAGAGTTCCCCGCCATTGATGAGCTTGTCCAGTTCATTTGGACTGCCGGGATAGTCTTTATAGAAGATGGTGTGCGTGAAAAGACCACAAGTCTGCCTGGGCAACACCTGCAAGAAGAGCACACACACACACACACACACACACACACACACACACACACACACACACACACACACACAGTCAACAAAACTCAAAGAGATACACACACACAGAGCATTCAGACAAACAGAACATCAGCCCTCCGCTGAGAGCAGAGCGGAGCTGTCAGTCCTCCAGGCGGTTCCCCCCACACATTGTTTGCTCACAATAATATTCTTATTATTCAGCTCATCTAGCCAAAGCAAACCTCTTCTTCGCTCTGAGTCTATATGGAAATTCATGGAAATGCATGTACAGTTTGGAGTGTCTGGGGAGCTGAATATCAATCATCAGTAAGCAGCGAGCGCTGTCCATTCAGCCCGCGATATCTCAAGGACGAGAACAGAGCTCTGAGACCACGCAGGCCGGCCAAACGGCCGAACGGCCGAACGCCGGGACTACAAAGAGAGCGGGCCGAGGCGGCGCCGCTTCTTATCAGCGCTGAAGGTCAACCTGGAGGAGAAACAGATAGCAGCTGGGGGAAGCCCAGCTGCTTTTTCTTTTTTAAATCCTTCTGAACCATTTGAATCTATTCAGATTTGTTTTGCTCTCGTTATTGTGCTGATCAGAAGCAGGGGCGGCTGTGAAGCTGAATAAAGTTTCTCTGCGTGTTGACATTTCAGTGATTGGTTATGTGCAGACACCTTCTTCGCCGAGGCCAGAATGTCAGTTTTTGTTATTTTTGTTTCTTGTATTTTTTTCCCTGCTGAAGCCTGCTTGGCAGCAGAACGCAGACAGGTGTCTTGTGCAAGACTGGTTCTCTTGACTACATAATCATCTGATAGTGGATGGAAAAAACAACAACAACAACAACAACAACCATCCTACAGGACAGATGAGTGGACCGCCTTTTTTTATTATTAAAAAATGGAGTTTCTAAACATTCCCCAACTTCAAATTCTGAAATGTTTGGACTATTATTGATGTCAAAGCACAATATTACACAATACTTCCTGTAAATGTAGACCATTAAAAAACAGACTATACAACGGATAAACAAAAGCACTTTAGTAAACAGTAACAAACCCAAAAAACGATTTATGAGCCTGAATCTGTGGGCTGGCTGGATGTGGTCGATGAACCAAACGATGACATCATCAAGCCTTTTCTCATTTATAATCAAGGCAAAAAAGGCTTCGTTATTTACTCTATATTCTTTATTTTTCTGCCATATTTAAACATTGTGTGATGATGATGAGGGGGAAACAGAGAACTGATATCATTTTAGTTTTCACCATCAACAAAAAGTCAGAATGCAAAGAAAATCACTGGTAGAGAGCCAACAAATGGCCACTTTGTTTAATTAGATACCGAAGTTTCCAGACGTGTTAGATTTTTATGAAGTCTTATTATGGATAAAAATGACCTAAACAAAAAGACAATTTAGACAGGTCTCAAATCTTACCCATCTAAACCATCAGTTTGTTGTTCTGCTCTGTTGATTTTATTGATGTTTTTTTTTTAGGAGTACCTAAAATGCTTTACTTTGGGTTTTTTTTAATCTATTTTTTTATTTATTCGTTTTTTGAAACAAAGAAAATAACATGTCTGAAAGGTTCTTTTTGGACTTGAATGTATTATTTTGGATTCTGGGAGTTTGTGTGTTATTTTAATTGTGTGTTATTTATCACTGTCATTCTATTTTGTTGTGTAATCTAAAATAAAGAAAGGAAAATCCCTTTCCTTGTTTGATTAGTTTAATCATTTGCAGAACTTTATTTAGAAAACTGAAAAGCGTCTTTAAACAAACATTTTCCAAACTGTTTGTAGAATCTCATACATATCTAAACTTTGGAAAGGCAATGAAAACATTTACAGACTGTAAAACCTATAATAAGTCTGTTTTATGTGAAACCAAAATAAAATCACCCTCATCTTCTTGACGAAACACAAAAGGAAAGCAGGTACGAAGGACACCTAGTGGAGGTTGAGGTGGGCGGATAAATGAGAACGGAGAAAGATAATCAGAACGAGTGAGAGCAACAGGCCAAAGGTGCGGCGTTAACGAGGCTTCATGGAGGCCGAACGGACTGAAGTGAAACCTTACGCTGATGCCGCTGTGGATGAAACCTCGCCTGAAGCGAGCGGGCTTTAGGTGTGGGTACTCCTCGGTGCTGGTCACCTTGATGCCCCACACCTTCTTCCAGGCGTCGTACAGCTGCATGTGAACGGGGTAGACGCCGGAGTGATGAGGAGCCACCGCGTAGCCCATGTTAGTGGGGATCCCGTGCTCCTGGAGGTGAAATCATACGAGGGAGAGGGGAGGAAAAAAAAGAAAGAAAGAAGAGTGAGTGAGACGGCATCAGAAATACCGCATGATTCATCCCCATCTGTCAGGTCCCTGGATGTTAAAATTAGAAGCCCTTATTTTTGTCTGAAAGCGGCGGCGGAGCTCGTCATTCCTCAGCTGGATTCAAACCACCTGAACAAGCGCAAGAAGGCTCTCAGGGAAAACAATGAGGCATGTAATCCAGATCAGCTGCATGTAAAGGACGGCCACCTCCGAGTTTATCAGGCCTGCTGAAGTGAGACTTATCTGTGGATCTCTAAAGAAAGCCTGAATTACCCAACATGAATCAGTGACTCTTTCATACGATCACCGCTAATATCACCAGACATGATGAACAACTGCATGATCTGTACAGCAGTTTGAGTATTCATGCTTTTAGTACCTGAATACTAGTATTTTAGAAAAGGTAGTATATGTGGTTTCTCTCTTTGCTGCTCTGTGCCGTTTAATAAATGTCCAAAGACTTCATGAAAAGGAGCTTTTTTTTTCCTTTAAAGAGGACGCTGCAGCTGAATCACCTAGAATACCTCATTAGTAGACGGGGCTTTCATTTTTCTACTTGATACGTCTTTAAAACATGTTTGCTTAAACTCTGCTTCGTAGCTACTCTGGCGCACTTCAAACACGGAGTAAGAGGCCGTTCTGCACGCCACCGTTATTGACCAATCAGCTGGACTTCATCAGAAAGGGGCTTTAAAAGGTACAAGGTACATCCATATGGATGCAGATCATTTTCTGTTAGATTAACACCCAAACAGGTTTTTAGTAAGCATCCCCCAAAATTAGGAATTTAATATGACTTCCTTAATGTTTATACAAGCATTAATGTTGCTACGGGTTTACATTCGAAACTATTAAAGGAAAAAAAAAAGCACAAAAATGAAATAAAACAGTGAAGCTCCTGCAGAAAAATCCATGTGTGGAAATGCCATTAGTGCAGATGGAACATATTCATTAAAATACCTCGACAAATTATAAGTTCTGAAGTAAGTTGGGGGACTTTTTCTATTCGCAAGGGAGCAACTGAAGGAGGAAAAGCACCACAGAAAGCTGCAGTCAACAGTCTGCTAATCTCATACTCCTCAGCACGCTAACCTTTATCTAGCGTGTATTTTTTTTGGTGAGAAACTGGCTTAAAGCTGAAACCATGTTTGGTTTCCTGATAAAATATCCATTTACTGCGCTACGCTACAAACACAAGCCGTTTCCAGGCACAGGAAACCTACAAGGGATGGATCAAGTTGTTTGAAGTGTGATCCTGTGGAAAGCTTATGAACAATTAATAACCTACCTGTGGTGGACAGCTTTTTGATCGACCTAAGTTTGGAGAAATTACATTTATTTCTGGCCAGAGTGAACGGCTAATGGCTAGCTTGAGAGAAAGCCAGGCTAAAATAGATTTCTGACGCAACTTCAGACAGTTTATATGAGTAATACTCCTGCCTGAAGTGGCCCGGGCAGCACAAGAGTCCTACTGCTAGGACTTGCACTCACTATTAACCACAGAATTACATGTAAATAGTAATGTAATGCAACATTTTTTTTAAATAAAGTCATTTCAAGATTGCAGCATGTTACTTTGATCTTGTTTGGTCTGCCTGTCAGGATTAAACTCTGTTCCTCAAGCCGATGTCCTTCAAAGAGCCATCTACAACAGGTAAGCTGCTCATTGTTCATAACCTTTCAACAGGACCCCACTTCAAGAGATCTGAGCTAATCTGATAAAATGCTGTTTTTTTTCACCCCATCTGTTAATAATAGTGTTGTTGTTGCTCGTGGCTTTGTTCAGACATGTCTCTGAAAGTGACGGAAAGCCAAGGTGTGTCACAGCACGGCAAGTCAAGTGAAATATCTCGCCGAAGTCCTCGAAATGTCACAGTTGTCTAACAACAACAACGTGTTATGCCATTATAACAAGTCATATTAGGCTGCCAAACACACAGCGGTGGATGGAAGCAGCACAACATCACATATCAAGGTTTTTTTTTCTGCAGTCAGTGGGATTTATTAGCACTGTTCTGTAACAGCGTGGTCACCTGAGGGAATGTGCACAATCACTGCTGCGTCCTCACATACAAACCTACGGTCCTCATACACAGGGCTGTGTTTTTTTCCTACTAACAGCGTGTTGTCTTGTCACAAAAAAAAGGAGCGAGTAGTTAAAAATACTACTTCGTAGTTAAACAGGAGGCAGAGGCTTCTCTGCAGATCAGGCCCTCGATCAGTTTTCTCTTGTTCGTGTAACCCCGACGCAGCGAAGACATTTTAGAGCCGCTGCCATTCGTGTAGCGCGCTCATTTATTTAATGGCACAATCTGTCGGCCTTATTTGAACAGCTGATGCTTTGCTACAGCAACCCGCTGGTTCTGGGTGTACCTGTCTATTAATGGGACAACTTGTACCAGGCTGAAAGTAAAAACAAATTTGTTGTGTAATCTAGTAAACATACATGTCCAATCACTGTTTGAGCAAAGGAAGTGCCCAAAAGGACACAATGGGATTACAAAATATTTGTTTTACATTAAAAAAAACAATCCACTGTTATTTCTTTCATCATTTGTGTTGACGAAGTGCTGCTAAAATCAATTAGGATGGAAATCCTTTGCTAAAACCTGGAGAAGAAAGCGAGAAAATAAACCGAGAAGGTCACAGCACAACGAGATGAACGAGAGCGGCTCGGACCCCGGCGTTCAGTCAGCTCCGTGACGCAACCCTCGTCCCCGCCGTGACTCACCATGGCGAATTTCTTGTTGAGCAACATCTGCTCGGCCAGCACGGACTGGTTGTGGAATAAGTGGGGCTGCATGTGGCTCCACATGTGAGGAAACCACCAGAAATCCTTCACGTGGGAAAGCAGCAGGTCATCTCCCAGGTCCTCCTCATCAGATCCTGAAAAACCGGCGGGGAGGGTGTGTGGTGGGAAGATGGAGGAAAAAGGGAGGAAAAAAAGGGGTTGACAGGCGGCAGGGGAAAAGGGGAAGTGAGGGGAGAGGGATTTAGAAGGAAATTGAAGAGATGAAAAAATAAAAAAATTGAGATGAGACATGGGTAAAAATGGGACCAGTGAGAGTGGGGGAAAAAAAAAAAAAAGGAAATGAAAGTCAGCAAAGAAAGTTCAAATATAAGCATGTGAGAAAAGAGCACAGTGGAGGCAAGGCAGAAGATAAAAGTAGCAGAGAAATTAACTTGAAAATCTTAGAAATGTTACTTCTTTGAGTTAAACGTGTCTCCCCCCTCTGCATAAGCGGCACGGACTGCATCTTACCAGCGTGAAAGAATTTCCCTGAGAAGCCGAGATTGAAGGTGAAGTTGGGCACATAGGTGCGCAGCTCCCTCTGTGTCTCCAGCAGGGCCTGAAGCGGTGGGAGGAAAGGAAGAATGAGTCAACCGCTGATGGGCTCAAACTGCTGCACGAGTGCGTTAATGAGGGAGCGTCAGCACGGAGGCCCTCGCGTGCCCACATATATCTTTAATTTAGCAAGTTTCTCTCGGTAAACATCCACCATCCACTCCCAGCTGCCTCGCTGCTCTCCTTCATTCTGTTTGATATTCTGCTTCCCTCTGATTCGGGCGTTTGTTTCATTTGATCTCAATGCTGGATGAGACTCTCTGCACTCACGCACGCACGCACGCCGCCCCTCCTCATCATCAATCCCCCCCACCCCCCCAAACCCCACCCCGTCTTGTCAGGGTGTGATCTGCTCCTAAAAGCTTGCCGTTGCGAGCTGCGGAGGCCTTGATGCCGCCAACAGAACTTTTTCTTCCGCCCGCCCTGCCTCCGCATGTGAGGGGAGTCTTTTCTGCTCGGAGGGGACGAAAGCACGGAGCTTTTCAACATTCTTTGTACGCCTCTGAGCCCCTAAAATATTCATCGCCGTGGAGTTTCTGTGACAGTGCGAGCGGTTGGGCCTGTCAGCTTTGAGCAGCCTACTGGGACGAATGCATTGAAAAAGGAAAGAGAGCAGCGAGAAGAGGAGGTTTCTGCGTGACTGGCAGAGAATAGCGCCATGCTACGTGTGAGGCCTTTTGCTCTTATTATAGTAAAGGGCTGTAGGCTGATGAGCATCTTGTTTCTATTCTAATGCTTCAACTCTGAAACATAAAACTCACCTTTACGTCGGGCACCTTCATGCGGGTGCCCTCCTTGCCCACAAAGATGTCGTCTATGTCCACGAGGATGTAGCGCTCCAGGGACAACGAGAGCCTCTTCCCGGTCAGAAAGGCAACGGCGTCTACGAACACCAGCTTGTGCAGCCAGAAGTTCAAGTTGTTGCCGAACAGCACCCTTTGGATGCCGTCGTGGAGCCCCAGGTCCTGCACCACAGACGGGAGCATCGCGGCGTGCTGCCCTATCGACGCGACGCTCTCCGCCGACTGGGTCTTGGCCATCAGCACGGGCTCGTACGTCGAGTGGTTCGACTGGAACACGGTCCAGTCGTCCCCGGGCAGGGGACCCGGCAGGGACTGCCCGGCCCGCGTGATAAAGAGAAGCGGGGACTTCGGGTTGACCGTGCAGTCCTTCAGACCCAAGTTGGAGTGAAGAAAGAGGGGGAAGCCTTTGAGCTGCGCGCTGAGCAGACTGTTTTCATTGGCCTGATCAACACAAAGAGACAAGAGAGAAGTGACACAGATTCATTAAACACCACACTGATGAAGACAGAAGTTCAGAGCATATAATTTCCTGATTTCTCTTGTCATGTGTGAAATAAGGGATGTCAGACCTACTCAAACGTGAAGGCATGAGGGAGCTCCAACCTGCTACGCTCAGTCTGTCATGTTACAAGTTTGGAGTCAAATGTAAAAATAAAAAATAAAAAAATAAAAACTCCTGCTGTTCTGAAACTTTGGGTTCAGTCAAGACTCTCTGCCATCTTCCCAACAAATCCAGCCTTCCTCTGATTTGTCCTTACAGGTCACCTCAGTCTTAGACTGTGTCCACACAGAAACACCGTTGTTCCAAAACTACTTTTCTGTAGTTTCTAAAAATATCCTCCTCGTAAACGTGCCAGAGTTTCTGGAAACGTCTAGAAATGGAAATGCAGAAAACAACCCAAACTCCTGTGGTGACAAAATACAAAAAAAAAAAAAAAAATCCTTTTAGCGGGATCATGACGAAGAAGTGCAACTTCTACCTTATGTCACATTAAACTACAAGACCATAAAGGTGCAGGACTGTTGACTGGGAGTCGTCTCAGTCCAAATATGTGGACACATTGGACACTTCAGGCCCAGAATACAGCAGTGTTTAAAGCATATTAGGATTTTTTTATATACATAAGCATCAGCCTTTTAAAACTATTGCCATGTTTTTTATTGTAGACTTGGTGGATGTTGTAGATCTCTTCTCTGCAATGTTTGTTTTAGTAATGAGAGAGAGGAAGTTCAATTATGTGATTAAAAACCTTTTGGCCTTAGATTGTTTGGCGTAATAATAAGGGGTCTTCAAAAAGGTTACATTTTAGCTGTCTACACAAAAACAACACTAGTGTTTCTAAATTGTTTCACTCATTTGCAAAAATTACAATACAGGGGCTCCTAAAACACCATTTCTGTGCAGACGCAAGGCTCAAACAAGAAAAGAACTTCAGCATCTTCACAAAACGCTGTTTCCGTGTCGACAGTCCGAAGACATTTTTAACACCTTCTCTGTTTGCCGATGACCACGACCAAGAATTACAAGCAATGCGCAGTGGTCTCAAGTTACAGACATTTAACCAACCTAACACAGATCAGAGCCTAAAAATATTCATGTTCTTTTAGAGAAATAGCTGAAATCTTTTAAAATCCTCAGTATCTCTGCAGTTTTGCCTGCAGTCGCTGAATCCTGGCTTTAATCTTACATTGGTCAGAGTCCCACTACAGTAGGAGGAAATATGATAATCACAGCTAAAATCAGCCCATTTCATTTTAATGTTATTTCTTCCTCCATTATACCTGATAAATATTGTAAAGCAAAAAGCTGTAAAACAAACGGGGCACCGATACATTATTCATGTGTTATGAAGTCTATTACCTGCACAAGAAGAAATACGTTCAGTTTTTGTGTGTAAAATTACATCCTACATAAAAAAAGCTGCAGTAAAAACAAAATGTAGTGCCGTCTTACTTGTGTCTTTAGTTAAATAGAGACAACAAAGCAGAGATTTTTTTACAAATGATTTAAAACAGTAATTACACACATTTAAGGAGTTATAGGTGTTATGGGGTTTTGGTGATGCATAAAAACTTACTGTAAAGGTAAAAAAAAAAACTAAAAAATTGAGCCTGAACTCTTTGTTTTATGCTTGGATTCTCTGAGACATGAATGTGCCTCTGTAGCAAACATTTAAAACCTTATTTTATTTTAAAAGAAGCAGTAAATGTAAAGCTGGTATTATGAGCAGCGCTGGTCTTTGTATGAAAACATATGAATCTGACATCTATTTAAACAAAAACTGAGCTTTGTGTCTCAAAGATGACATGCTACTGTTCAAAAATAGACTAGTAATTGTAAATTAATTTCTAGGAACCTTAAACTTGTCGGCAAACGCTTGGATGAACCAAAACTCAGCGTTAATGTAATGATTTGTGAGGATGCTACATTTTGTTGCAAACAGTTCAGAAAGCACGGCTGCACTGTGGTGTTACGGAGCCATTGGGATGCACATCCCTGCTCTCCTTCCTTCTCTCTTAATGGGCAGTAAATCCCACCAGGCTAACCTTCATCTGCACCACCCAACATCTATACAGCACCATCCGTGCCTACAAGCCTCTTTCTATATTCTCTCCGTGGCTCAGATAGGGTGATTAAAACCATAAGACCTGAAAACTGGCCTTAGGCAGACGGAGGCCTCCAGGGAAAATTGCAAGAGAGGAGAGAGAGAGAATAAGAGATACAGAGTGAGGGAAAAGGAAAAAAAAAAAGGTGGAGGACTAAAAGAATCTCGAGAAACTAAAGAGACAAAGCAGAGAAAACAAGGAATGAGAGTTAACAAACTGGGGAAGAAGAGCTTTAAGGAGGCCAGATTGCAGAACAAAAGAAGAAAACAGACAAAGAGAATAGAAAAGAAACATAAGTCAGTGCAAAGACACGGAGTGATGTTACACCAGGCAGGTCGTGCCAACTCTGTAAATCCCATCTCTTTAGAGATGGTGGAGCCAGATGGACAGGGCAGAAGGTGTGAGAGAGGGGAGGGAGGGAGGTACAGGGGAGGGTGGTGTTGTTCTAACCTTGAAGAAGCCAATGATGCCCACTCCATACTCCACGCAGTATTTATCCAGCAGCTCTCGGTTCCAGGCGTCCAAGTTCACATACTTGAGAATGTTCTCATAAATCACAAGCGTGAAACGCCCTCGCTCTTTGTCCGTCAGTGTGGGCATGTCCCCCTTCCCAGGAGAGATCTCAGTCCGATACTTGAACCGGCCCGACTCCAAGATGGCCACGATCTCCTGCCCCAGTTGAGAATACTGGCTTTCCACAAACACCAGGACCACGGGATCTGTCCTGGTCCCGCCGAAATCCACCCCATTGGCCCCCGGGACGCTTCGGATGGGCAACAGCCGGGACGGAATGACCCTGGGGTAGTCCATGTCCGGGGGAAGCCCATCGGCCCCAGACATGCCACCTCCTGACGGCTCGGGCTCCCGCTTGACGCCATAGAGGTAGTAGGAGAAGATGAAGACGCTGATGGTGCAGAAGATGAAGAGGAGGAGCAGGGAGGTCTGCAGGGGAAGGAGGCGGACCAGCCGGCGGAGGCGTGTCACACATCCCAGCATCGTCCCTCGCCACACCTCTCCGCCCCACCGGCCCAGCAACACGCCAAGGGGACAGTCTCTCTCAGTGTGTGTATTTCAAAAAAACAAACACACCAAAAAAAAAGAGAAAGAAATTACACGAGCAGGAATCGCTCACAACAAACTCACTGTTCTCATGAAGCTAAATAGCATTAGCGCAGCAGCTGCAGCAGCCACGGAAGAAAGAAATGAGACGATGATGTTGGCGCTCCCTCATGTTGCAGCGCTGCTTATGTCACCATGGCAAAAAAAATGGGGGCACTTCCACCGACGGTACACACTCGTGCCTGAGAGCGAAGGCTGGCAGGGCTCGTCACTGGGGAACAAAGATGATGGACGACTCCATCACCTGTCCATCACGTAAATCTGTCAACCGGCTCCGGGCTGAGACTTGTCCCACTTGTCTGACTGGAGAGTAATCCCTGGAGGAAACCGAGGCCACGCAGGTCATCACAGCGGCATCACTCCTTCAGGATCAAATCTGGCAAAACAAAAAGAGGAAGTCGGGTTAAAATTCCAGCAGCACAGGGCCAGCTCCTATAGAACAAACAGCATATTGCATTCGTTTTGTTGTGTGGGTTTACTGTTATGTGGGAGATAAAAAGTTCACTTTAAAGTAGCTTTGCATTCACCTACTCAAAGTAAGAGCTGCCAGTTTCCCCCTACACACATACACCTAACCTTTGTGAATGCAAACTTTTAACAAATATTAAATAAAATCCTTGCTTATGCAGCCTCCACACAATCAACAGATGGAATAGGGGTGACAAAAATGTATATAAATAAACGAATAAACATTCCAGGGAAGCTATTTCCCATGTCAGTCCAATGTGACGGCACACACATGAAGCCATCACCCGCGGGTAACCATCCATTTCTCTAGAAGCCTCACAGCTCCGGGTCCAAAAGACAAGCTGATTGGAGAGAGAGGCAATCCAAAGGCAGAGGCGTGGAGAACCGTGACAGACAGACCTGACAACAATGAAACCCTCTTCTCTTTGAGAAAAATCCCTCGGCGCACATTTCCATAGCCTCTGCGGACCTAAAATAATATCTCCGCCTTTTAGTCCACCTCCACCAAGCCAGGTGTGAAAGGACCGGGATGCAGCAGGAGAACAGTGCACCAACAAAAACAGCTTTTCTCCATTTGGAGGGAGAAATGAGACAGAGCGTCATTACCTTTGCATTGAAATCCTCTGACTGATAAGCTGGAGAGTTATTGCGGTCTACGCTGCTCTTTGTTAAAAGCCTATGCGCTACATTAGAGTCCCATCCTTCTCAACTCAAAAGGCATTAAACGCTGACCACCGAACTCATCAGCACTCTAACAGCAACGGACGTGAAAGAGATGCGTTGATACAATCAAACGGTTTATCTGTCAAGTTGGAAAAACCGAGGCTTAATTAAAAGGTGAGCCAAATTAAAAATACAAGTACGAACAGGAAATGTTCAGCTCAACAGAATTCCAGAAAGATAATCCTTTGATCGCTCAAGTAATGATTCTCACAGACACAGTGCAACATGGGAAAAATCATGCTCGTGCAGTCTCTCTCTAATGTAATCAAGACCATCATCCTGGCATTTCGTCTCTCCCCATTCACTCCATCGTCCTTCCAGCTAGGATTATGAGGATGCCTTGAATCTCACTGCAAGCGCAGCGGCAGAAATCGCACGTCCTTTTCTCTGAGTCGTGTCCAACTTCTTCCTCCTCGCAGGGATGCAGAAGCTAATGTGAAGTGAGGCCGTGAAAAAAAAAACGGTGGGTGTTCGGAGAATGTATCGCAGCGGAGCAGACAAAAACCAACAACCCCGGTCGCTTCGAGATCTCTTATCCCCCCCCCCGGGTCCCTTGTTTGTTCATTTCTGAGGGAGACGAGGTTCGTGCCATGGCATATCAAAGTATGATTAGCCACAGGAAGTGACTCCTGCTGGAAACACCGAGGCAGAAGGCAAGACAAGACTGGCAACTTTTAACACAACACAGAAACGGAGTCGTTTTTCTCAGACTCTGTCCCACCCCCACTTTAAAAAGGGCTTGCAAAGTCATGTAAAGAAATAAAACTACGTGCAGCTGCATGAATGGTAATAACAACTATAAACAGCGTTTTTTAAATAAAAAAAACACTGCTGTCTTTCAATCATACAGACACACAGAGCATTTAAAAAAGAACAGTGGCAGACATTATAAACTATAATATCAAAATGAGAACGTAAATTCGAATACTGCATCTTCCCAAGTCTACCATTCGTTTTATTGTTTTGTTGATGTTTAGCAGAAAAAAAAACCTCATCTCAGTAAGAGAGGGAGAGAAAAAAACTCCATCTGATACACATATTAATCAGTATTTGTCTTATTATTTTACAGTTTTGAGGAAACAGAAACCTGATCCAACTACCAGACAAATATAGGTTTGTGCAACTGAATGGAGATCAATGTGCATGTCAGCAAATACGCCGCAGGAAGCATTTAAACGCACAGGTATCTTATTTTTCTGCTGCAGTAACAGAAATGTGACACTGAGAATCAATTGCCTCTCTAGAAAATTAACTGCAAACTATAATGGCAAAAGTGTAATTTAATCATCACGGACTCAAAATAAAAAACAAAAACTAAGGACCGTCTCTAGTTTTTAAGGAGAAAGAGTCTGTTATATTCATTTTCTGGGAACGCGTAATCGGACTTGAGACGTGCCGTCTTCCACCGGGACCCGATGAGCTCCGCTGTGGCTCCGACGACCTCGCTGACATGACCTGGAAGCTGACTCGAAGGTGGCAAACACACACGCGGAGTCGAGGCTCGCTTCTTTGCCAGTTCTCAGCAGAGGCGACTGCCTCCCGACGTTGACCTTCAGAACGTGGTGCACCGAGCTGCAGCTGAAGGAGAGGAGGGCGAGGAGGGCGAGGGATGGAGGGATGATGGCCTGAGAGCTGCCAGGATAAATGAAGGGAAAACCTCAAGGCCTCAAGTGTGAAGCCGTGATTTCAGGCAGGCTAAACAGAAAGTAGAATACATTAGAACGTAATGAGGATCTTGGATTGACCGAACAGAATAATAGCTAATAACTAATGGGTCTCAACTGTCTGCAGACCCATCTCACCTAATGTGTCCTCCACTTTCTGTCCTACATATGCATCTTAGAAGAAGCCACGTGAACGTATGCGCTCTCCTTTCTGCAAAATAATTGATTCAAAAATGCAGGGGGGAGAAAAGAGGACATGAATATTTTATGTTTTTGCAGAAGCCAATGAGAGGTATAGCCAACAGACATATTGGTAAGGTAAGGTCCAGTCAAAAGGTTTCAAGACAACGGAGTGCTTCAGACTGCAAAAGAGGCTCAGAGTCTTAACTCATGCATAAAGAAGAAGCGGATAGAGACGAACACGTGCGCGCTAGCCAACCTTTTCATTCTCAGCGATGGAAGGAGCTCTGGCTGAATATGAGCTACGTAATTGCACATGTGAACTAGAAATCTCCCTAAATAGAAGTGGCAGGCAGACCAGTGAGAGAGGGAGAGGAACCACAAAATGAAAACACTGAACAAAAAAGAAGGACAACAAGAAAGGTTGGACAATGAGAAATACTGAGCGAAAAGAAAAGAAGGGAAAAAAAAAAAAAAAAAACTAATTTGTGTGGGAAATCAGGAATAAAATGACCCCTAAAGGCGGCCATCAATCTGAAAGGTTGGAAACCTGAATTAAAATATTCTCATTATTTTACAGCAGCTGAGAGAATGAATCGGGGGGCATAAACAATAGCAGGTGATGGACGAGAGGACACACTAATGCTTTTTTTTCCTCGGGGTGGGTGGTCACTCAAAACCTGCTCGCTCAACAGCATGGGAAGCAGGCCAGGAGCATACTGCTAGATTAATGAGAGATGAAGAGGAGCAGGGAGACGGAGGCCAGTCCTCAGCTGTAACAACTCTCGGGATAAACAACGCTGCGGTTGGCCATATGTAGCCTCCTTGCACAGCCCGCTCCCCCCACTTCACCTCCCTCCCCTCCTCTGCACTGCTGCTGCACTTTGTTTAAAGTGTGAATAAGACTAAGTGGCCCTGGGATTTGTGAGGAGAGTCAGTACATTAACACCATCAACCAGAGTCAGACTGCCCGCAGGTGATCCCTTGGACAAATAAACTTTCAAAGGATAGCTGGACCCTTGCAGCCCCTCAGGACCCAATAGTGCCCCCCTCTCCTCCTCCTCTACCCTTTCCTCCTCTCTCCAATCTGTCCCCTTGCTGCTGACTGACAGAAATAAACGATGACCCTCTGTGTTCAGCCGCCACAGGCCATGGCAACCACACGTTCTCCATGGAAACGCTGGAGATGCGTCGAGATCAGACGCATGGAAACTGTGCAGCAAGAAGGGCAGCAATCCATAGGACACCCATCAAAAGGCTGCTGCTGTTACCAGTTTCCCCATCTGTGTCTTTATATTGACATGGATGTACCAAAGTGGCTCTTCCACAGAGGAGACGAACCGAAGAGCCTCATTAGGAGGAGGCCTAATCCTTCCTGAGTTTTTGTTCAGACGTTTAAAATCTCCCAAAGCGAGGGAAAACGAGTTCGGGCTGACTGCTAAAGTGATTCAGCGGGGCACGGGTCAAGGTTAAATGAGGAATAAAGATGCAAATGTAATCCCTAATCTGTAATCCTGTCAATGTCGACACTGCAAACACTACCAAATGTGCTTATGCTGGCTCTGCTGCTGTGTGTGTGAGATGCCTTGAAGGTATTAACAAATGGGACACAATAGAGTGACTACAGAGCGGCTTCAACAGTATATTGGGAAAGAGGTTAAAATCGCATCTATCTTTAGTTTCATTTCTCTTACCAGATGGCTGCTCATTTAGACGACTAGAGGCAAGAAATTTCTTTCTATTTTAGAGGTGCCGAGTGTCCACAGCCGCTAAATCACTCAGCTTTCATCAGAAGCAATGAGGAAGCAAAGCTAAAGCAAATTTTTGCATTTGCATTCAGCCTCCTACCCTGTCTTGTGGGAGATTAAACTTCAAAAAGAGAGAATTTTCATATTTCTTCTGAAGGCGACAAACAAGCACATGAGGGAAGTGAGATTTAGTTTGCTTAAAGAGGTTACATTTAAAGGCCACGTTTTCCGCTTCTTAAGCCAGCCTTGGCAATCACCAATACGAAATCAATCAAATTGAAATTTGAATTCCATTTTGCGCATCCATTGTGGCCGTCGTGATTAAAGGCTTAGGCGGTGAAATAGCACGGAGAGAGAGGAGCCGTGTCCTCACTCCAGCTTCTGCCTCCCACCTCCCGGCCGATATGAATGCACAAGCGAGCAGCTTCATTTCAGCTGCAAACATTTACAGCGACACTTCCCTCTCAGTCTGTCTCATCAATTCATTTCATGCCACCGCGTGAAGGACAGGCAACTCGGGAGGGAAATGTTGTTTTGCCTTCTAATTCTCCAGAAAGTGACTTTCAGACAATTTGCTCAACCGAGCCGTGCGGCTGAATTATCACATCATTTTTTCTGCGACTCAATTTACTGTCCCCGAGACTGAAGCAATTTCACCGAGGGAGGAAGAGAAAAGAAGAAAGAAGGAAAAAAAAGTAGTCTTCCTTCAGGTCGCACATGCCCCTTCAATTACATCTCAAGGCCCTACTTGAAGACTGCGATCCCAGCTCTGTCGTAATTGAAATGATTGCAATGTTATTCTTTGACACAATAATGGGACAAAGAGTGAAAGAATCATCTTCAAATACAGACAAGGAGAGCAATTTGCTCCTAATAGCAATAATGAACAGACTGGGAAGACAGAAGAAGTGCATTCAATGGCAATTAGAGACATTTCTTTGCACCACGTTTGTATTGTAATTTCTGCAAGGGACGAAAAAAAAAAAAAAACCCAATCCTACCCTTAGACTTCCATTAAAAAGTTCATGTCAGAATTCATCAACATAGAAATTATCCTTCAGGAAAGATAACTCGAGAAGGCAAAGGCATAATGGCATGACTGCACATTCATATTATGTGAGGATGATTAGGACCAAGATGAATAAAAACAGGGAGGGCAGAGCATAAAATATAAATGGCGCAGCAGAGCCATTTTAATCTCAGATAGGCTCCCGAACCTGCCGTCTTCTTTAAATCTCAAGCAGGGGGTACAGGATGAGAGGGATCTGAGAGGCACTGGGAAGTGCCGAATGGATTATTTCAGAGTGGTGGTGGTAGTGTGTGTGTGTGTGGGGGGGGGCTGCAGGAGTCATGGGAAAACCTGCATCTGGGTAGAGACGGAATCAGGAAGTGTCACATGGGAGAGCGGACGAGCGAGGAGCGGACGACTTCATCGACGGATCGTCTCGATCAGATCCACATGCAAACACAGACAGACACCTAACCTTAATACTCGTGCGACTTACAAGCCAACACAGTATATGTATTTATAGACACTCTGCGCCCCATTTACAGGCATGGGGACACTGGATATGAGGAACAACAAGAAAAGGCGGGGGGTAAAAAATAAATAAATACATGAAAAACCAACAACTCTATTAGGATGGACAGAAATCCCACTGTTGTGATGTCTTAACCACAATCTAATTCATTTGATTTGGTGGGACATAAAAATATTAAGTGAATAAACCAAACGGACAAAAATAACTGACCTTGCTTTGGAGACTGTGCACATTGCAGATCATTAGGCAGCAGCTACAAGACGTGCGCTCCGACAGCGCAAAACATTTAAATACATCATAATTTACCCCAGTTTCTATTTTAACTGGTTAGACAGCATACATATGGATGTCCAGCAGGGCTGAAGTTATTGCAGTTACATGTTTGCATGTGGAAATTATAGGGCGGACCCCAATACTCATCCTTAAACAAAAAGAAAAAGAGCACACTTAAGAAAAAAGGGGGGACTTTTTTCTCAAGGGGTTCAAATGTAGTGACTTGTATTGCCAACATGAGGCAGAGGGAGGTGGCGGCAGTGGGAAGAAAGGGTCAGTCATTTATCATTTTTGTCAGTCTTGGTGAAAAAAGGGGAGGTGTGAGCATCAGAGGGGAGGGGTGGATGGGGTGAGGGGGGGTCCTTTCATATAAATTGAGTGTAGGTGGAATCAATGTGGCGTCGCTGGCGAAAGCAGGGAGGGGTAAGGCAGCCGGATCAATGCTGGTGGGAGTGACTGTTTGTTCCCATTGTTTATCCACTGTCATCTCAGGACACTACTGAAGGACAAGGGGAGCATGGTGGGCAGCGCCACGTCTCCGCTGGGACCGAGGAGCCGTAATGGGTCCCCTCCTCAGACAGATAATAAACATCACTCAGAGGTGAAAGTCAAGCCGGGCGTGGACGTGGCGCGTCTGTGTGCGGATGTTGGAGCCGAGCGTGGGAGTTTAGGGGGGTGTGGGGGTCGAGAGACAGAGGGCAAGTAGACAAAACAGTTTATGTAGTTTCGTGCCACAGGGTGTGCCAATCAAACCAAATGGCAATTTGGAAGAATTAACCCGTTAGAGCACATTAACAGTAGAGTTTTATCAATGTTCCTGCAGCAGGAACTGATTTCCTGGCTTGACATGAAGCAGAAATGCTCGAAAACAACAACAACACATATGATGGCAGCAGATGAATAAAAGAAAATATTAAAATCCCTGGGCATCCTGTAACATGGAGTGTGGTGCACAAACAAACAATAAGCCTGTCTAATCTATTCAATCAGTCTGAGGGACAACAGCCGAGCTGAGGACAAACCCTGGCCTGCGAAATGGATAAGTACAATACCTGCTCATGAAATGATGATGAAGCTGGATTCAAGAGGAAATTCAGGTATTATCATACCCAAGGGAGCCCTTCCTCTCCTTTTCTCTTTCTCACCTCCCTCTTCCATCTCCTCTTCTTTCATGTCCAGATAAGAAACGGCCCACACTGATCCGTCTGTGATTCGCGCAGCAGATATGCGTTCCCATGGGAATATCGCACCGCGGCAGAAAAGCTGACACGAGAAATGATACTCGATTGTGCCGCCCATATTTTTGCCTACAAGATCAAATGGATAGGAATTTTCCTCCAGCGTGAAGAGCGCGCTCATAATCATCAGCTCACTTCATGTCGCACAATGAGGAACAACAGATAAATGGATGAAAGTGGGAACTTATCTGAAGTGGGTTTTACGTAAACAAACAACACACACTTGACACATCCTCCCCACTGTAGATAACCACAGCCACAAAAAACATGTAAAAACTTCAAGTGCCTGGAAAAAGAAGGCTGTCTCACGACATGGCTATCGCAATAACACTAATTAAAATCTCGGTTGTAGGCCCAGTAATGAATCCTGTTCTAAATCCTGTGTGTGTTTTTGGAAACTGCGCCTCGAGAGGAGCTTTTCTCCTCTCTCACACACTAACTGCTACAGCTGCAGTTTTTAAAACAACTGCAGAAGAGCTCCGCTTTATTACTCATCTGTTAAACATTCTGATAATCTGTATCCATGTTTGGTATGTCAGTACCATTCTTGGGAAAATAACTGATAAAGCTCCCAATTCTTCTCCTTGAGGACACAAAACGGTCTGCTTAGTTTGCAGGAGTTGCTGTAGGCTTTCAGCTGCGACAAAGGGTTTAAGATGCAATAACTTGCAAATATCTGGATGACAAACCAACACAGATTATCTAATCTAAAAGTAAAAAAAAAACAAAAAACAAAGATATAAAAGCTAACACTCCTCTGGTCCTCTCTAAACGATCTTTTGAAGCACTGTAAGAAACAAACTGCACATCTCTCTACAGTAGACCTGATTACTTCTGCACTGAAGAAGCCAAGAACCCACAGGCATACGTGACACAACTGAAAGAACGAGTTTGTTTTGCTGAAGTGGGGGTGTGGAGAGAACCATTTGTGACTAGGGATGGGCTCTATAAGCAAAAACACTCCTCATATTTGACGGTAATTATTCAACATTCAAACCCCTTTCATGATTTAAAGCCATTGCCTGGCTCGTGTTTTGCTTTAAAGCCGATTGCGTTCACGTGGTTGCGATGACTTAAAGTTTACTCACCCCGAGTGAGTAAACAGAGACGTGCACTGCTGCTAGCTGTGCTAACTGAGGCTCTTTAGATTGCTTTATTTTCACCGGCCCAACACGGAGGAGGGTGCTCGTATTCTGGCAGTAAAACTGAGCTCACCCGTGATCATAGTTTCAACTTCACAGGCCTTTCAAAATAAACTACTTAGTAGAAACAGACACTTTTCAGAAACAGGTTGGTGGGAGATAGATGCATTAATCAGTACTGTCAATTTTGAATGAGAGTTTAGTCCGACTATGTAGGTAATTTATAAGCAATATAACGCTGCTTATGTATTAAAGTATTCAAGTCATAGTTTGAACCTCTGTCAAACTGAGTACAAGCTGAAATTTGTGAGCAGCTGAGGTTTTGTGATATGTATAATGCTTCCCATAGGCTCTAGTTGAATCACTAATTAGTTCCCAAACTTTTTCAACACAGGACCCACAAACTAAGAGGGCCAGAGACTGGCAACCAGAACTCTCTGGTTGAAGTATTCAAACAATGCTAACAGGCTAAACAAGGTTATAATGACAACCATATGTCTCAGCCACCAGTAGATTAATTCTATCAATTTGAGGCTAAGGTTTAATATCTCAAACAGTTATAGCAAAATAAAATTTTAATTTAATATCTGGAAATTATTGCCTCTCGCACGGTGACTGCCGAAGATGGGCACCAGCTCTCCGTGACCCAAATGGAGAAGCGGGTAAAGAAAATGGATGGATGGATCGGGAAATTATTTGGTGACGGTTCAAAGACGACATAACCGCAAACAAAGTCTTTGGTTCGTTAGCAACTGACTATCGTGCAATATCAATTTTCCCCATTTAAAGAAATATCATACAATAAACACAAACTAAGGCAAAACAAACAAATTGACGTGTACGAAATATCTTTCTCACACCAGAAAATTCAAGTTACATCTTAAGTTAGTTTTTATTCTTTCAAATTAAAGTAAAACACTGCCAAATTCTGCGTGAAAATGTTATGTAAATAAAACTTCCCAATATTTTTACATGCCTCATTTCCTTATATAGAAAAATCTGCTTGAGATCAGCCTGAAAGAGATCTGAAACCTGGAACTAAACATAAAATTGAAAACAAACAAATCTTTTACAAATATTTGCATAAAGTGTGTTTTTACTTCAACATACCAATTTCTTTTTGGCCGGCGAAAAAAAAAAAAGAAGGTTAATCCCTGCAAACAAGGCAGAAAAACAACATTTAAAGAAGTTAAGACAGTGAATACTTTAAGAGGCAGTATCTGGCAGGTTTCCAGTACACTCTAACACAAGTACCTCCAGTGTTCCCTGAAATAAATACAGCTCTGCCATAGTTTCATTCTCATTTTTGCCACCACTCACAGCAATGCTCTACCTGTGCCCAAACAAGCTGCTTTCCTTTCCTCTGCTCTCATCCTGGACCAGAGTGTGAGGTATGCGTGGGTGTCACCGAGCTGACAGGTCTATCTGGGCTTTGTCTACTGTGCTGGCTATTCCCATTTCCCCTCTTGACTGCCGCCTCTACAGCTGCTGTGCATCAGACTGTGACACAACACACACACACACACACGTGAATATCAGTTTACAGAAGGGGGGTAGCCGGAGGCTGTGCACATGGCTTCACAGTGTGCATGCATGGCACATGTCTTGGAACACAACGTTTTAAAACCAGAACAGTACTGCTAAGAAAGTGCAGGAAAGAGATAATTTCTTGTTTTCATGTGGAATTAGAGCGATGCATTTCCCTGCATGCTCAAGGTTGGAAAGCAGCCCGTCAGAATTATGGATTAAATGCCACCGAGCAGCACTGTATAAACACACATCCCGCCTGATAGCTAGATGATGCATGCGTGCGCTCACGTCTGCGTAAGCGCCAACATGTATGTGCGAACGTGTGCGCGGGGCTCAGCGGAGGTTTTTGAGCCTATCCACTTGACCACGAAAGCAGACAGCTAAATTGCGGGTTAGCCTTGTAAAGTCTAAAATCCGTCTCCTCGCGGCCATGCAGAACAGGCCAGGAGCTGCCAGAGTCGATGCAGTCAGACACACGCCGTCACCATAAACCCTATGTAACACATTTCTCATTTGATACGCCTCTCAGCCATTTGCTCTCGTGAGCACAAAACCAGCCTTTTCCCTCTGCCACACACACACACACACACGCATGCACACAAACAATCCATTTGCACAGGCGCACAGATTGGTGGCACGACCCCCCACCCACCCCTCCTCCCTCCGTCTTCTCTCGCCTCTGCTCGCTGTAACAGGTGTGGCGACAAAAGTGGGGCCAACAGGAAGAAAGGCGATCCAGTCCTGAAGACTCCACTCTTGCCAAGACATCCCCCCGTCCCACTGTCATCCTTCACCTCCTGAGGAGAAACTTCCAATCAGGTCGACAGATCAATACGCCCTAGCCTCAGGACATAAGGCTTGAAAGCTAACTAGAAGCACTTAAGGAGAAGGGGATCTGTATTGATTACAAAGAGTTAATGAGGCCTTTTGTGCTGGCTATGCTTTTTGTACCCTTCTTTTTAAAACTAGGAAAGAATGACTTGGTTAGTTAATTGAATACGAACTAGTAACACAAAGTTGGGGACTTTAGGTAGGGTTTTCTTAAGGTCTATGGTTTAATGTTTTTGCTTGACAGTGCACATAAAATAAATAAATATCAGCATAGAATGAGCAACACTGACCAGAAATAAATACACAGGCGTATGTTTTCATTATCCTGGACATAGTAATTCTAAAAGGTTGAATTAAAGACATCTGGACTTCATTTTTTGATTATTGAAGGTGTTTTACTTCTCATCCGAGGAGCTCTCTCAGTTCCAAAATAAATGGTGCAGAATTTTAAGCTCATGAGCCTTTGTTGAGCCAATCACCTCGAGAGTTAAAATCACCTGCAAACCAACAAAACCTCCCATCCCTCCTGTGGTTCGACGTTAATCTAGTCAACACGCGACAAGTTTTGGTCACGTGAATCATGGTGAGAATTGGCATGAAACCGTCTGGGAAGTAAGACTCAAAGGTAGATTGGTGGAACCTGAGGTGCTCCTCTGCTGTTTGGTGTTGGTTTTCCTCCATTTAACTCCCCAAACGGTTTCACGCCAATTCACAGTGGCCCAACAACGGTTTGTACGCCTGAAACTTTGCGTTGTTCAGTTTGATATGAGACAGCTCCTCGGATGAGAACCAGCTGCCTTAGAGAAAACATTTTAGAATTAAGAGAATTATAGAATAAGAACAAAAAGAGGAGGTCTAATTACCTTTGTTTCAAGGACAATTGGAGGGGAGGAAATGCAAACTAGTAAATCTTTTATCTGCTCTGCAAGTAAAAATACACAAACAATAAAGTTCAGAATGCCGCGACATCTCTGCTCCTGTATCAATTATTTACCACAGCCTTTTCTAACCCTTTAATTATACATCAATGATAGAATAACAAAGGCCAAGGATGTTCGGCGCGTTTCTGCTGACAAAGGTGGCGACAATGAAACCGGATGGGGGAACTTTAGCCTTTAGGACACGAGGAAGCAGCGGGTCCTTCTGCCTGCTTTGCTGTGCTGCTGGCCTCGGCCTCTGATGCCGCCGTCCACCCAAACTGCTGTGTGATCAGAGATCAAAGGGTTAACTCCAACTCTGGCCTATAGCCTGGGCTTACATTATTCAACAGCTTGTTACAGCAGCCAGTTCCCTGATCTCACACTCGGGGAGACAGAGCTGGAAACTCCAGGGAGGGGAACACCAGGGGACGAATAGCCGGATTAAGAAAAAGGGATGACAGGGAGACCAGGAGGCTAAAGAGACAAAAGACAGAATAGAATAAGGGGGTAGACCTGAGGGACTGGGGAGAAAAAAAATCAAAAAATAAAAGGAAAAAAAAGGTGAGATGGAGGGGGGTGGACTTTCTAGGATGAAAAGAGGTATTGAGTAAAGGAAAGGATGAGAAAGTGGTGAAAGACAGAGCGAGCACAGGTGGACAGAACGGGCAGAAGAAGAGAGCTGCCCTTCAAAAAATAAAAATCTGCCTGTTGAACGAATTCTCCCTCTGGAAACGTCTGAATACAAATGAGAAACCTGTGACCACGTATATAATGTGTTTTCCTAGCTCCCCTTCTCCGAGAGAAGCAGCACATCTCCTAAAACTATTTTTTTCTCTTTTTTTTTTACCCAGTCCTTTCAAAACACACAGCCAGAAAATGCCACAGTACATTAATCCACATCTCAAATATGTTCAAACACAGTGACAGTCTGGGCTTTACTGACAAAACTAATCTCATTTATGATTTCTTTTTCTTTTTTTTTTTAACAATGCACTCTCTCTCTCTCCCTTTCTCTCAATATTTGCCACATAAATATTTTTTTGTAGTGTGTTTAAACAGATAATATACATCCAATTGTTTTTATTAGGCACTTCTGAAATACCACAGTAGCACAGCAAAACAACAAAGCAAAACAACATCCATCAGATAAGCACTGAATTGACAGCAACCATGTTTTGGGAGCGCCCTGTTTATAGTCCCAGACTTGTGCTGCTGCTCAGTGAGCGGGCTCCTTTGTTCATTAATTGATTGGCCTCCCCTGCTGGGCCTCAGTAACTAGGTTACACGGATCCATGAAAAGAGCAGGATCACTCCCCCACCGGTGAAATACGGCGGATAGAAGACTCCGGGGCTGGAATCCGAGTGTTAATATAACTAATGGAGTGAATACGGCGGCAACTTTATTGAAATCACCCTCATCTAATTAGAGTGAAGCAGCTGATGAGAGCGGCGTGAGACGGGAGGGAAGGTAGGATCCCATTACGCGAGGGGTGACGTCACAGCCACAGGCCGAGGAGGCTGCGGAAAGGTGAGGTGTCGGCGCGACGTTCGCCGCCCAGCTGTCACACACCTCTTTCGAAAGAAAAAAAAAAACGTGCTGACAGGAGGCTGTAACATCCGATCACTTTGCTCACTGTCACTTCTTACTTTCTGCAAAAAAAAAGAAGAAAAGAGTTTGCCAAAATAGTGGCAGCAGTCCAAGAAGACTGTACAGTGGGTGACCGAGACATCTGCTCGAAATGAGCAACAAGGATTTCAGTTCCTTGGTGTGTGATGAAACTACAGATTCTACGGAAGGAACACAATGACCTCAAGAGGCAAATGTAATGTACCGGTTAGGTTTTATTGCAAGGGCAGGAAAGGCAACCAGGTTTCACTCATTACCAAAGTGTTAGCAGTTTGGTTCCAAGGTCTGAAGTTTTAAAAGGCACCCATGGAAACACATGCAGGAAAGGAACTGATTTTAACTTCTGCACCTGCATTCGAGTTTCATCAAAAGTCTGACCTAGCCCGTACAATTTCGTTTTATTAAAATTTCCAATTTAAGAGCTATAAATGACAAGATACAGTTTCTTTATTGGGCTATCCCAGTGGTTACCAAAGTTTGGGTTGCAAAACCCCAAGGGAGGGGTCTTGAGATGATCTCTAGGATTGAAATAAACATTTTAAGGCTGCACAATCTAACTAAAAAAATTATCATCATCGCAATATCAGTGAGCGCAACATCAATATCACAAAGGACTGCAATATATTTCATGTACCATTCATTCATGTTCTTCATGCTTGGAATTTTGGTCAATCCAATTTTGCACAATTGTTACAGGAGATAAAAACTATCGCAAGTTGTTAAAACTAGCATTGTGGTTTGTGAAGCTACTTGTGTTGCCATTATGCTCTTGTTTACTTAACTTATAAGATATATTAACATCATTTCATGGTTCTAAAGTTAAAACTACTGAACTAATAAACTGTAATCATTTACCGCTGCGGGTTACAGGACCTACCAACTGGCTGCACAAAACTTATTTGATGAAGTTATTTGTGCAACTTGGAGGATTGATTGTTTGATGAAAATGAGGTTGTCGCGCCTGTATACCTAATTACCCTTAAGGTACTGCTTGACATTTAACAAATTTTTCACTTGTGGACTTTTGTTCAGTTAATTCTGAACAAAGGAGTACACTTTTAAAAAAAGGCGGTCTTTAGTAACCTGTAATCTGAAATGCATTTATTGGATCATTAAGGCTACTGAAAAGTCTGGAGACTTCTCGAATGCTGCTGTTGCTCTATAGTATCTATGTCTGTAATATATGCAAGTCACTAATCATAATCAAGCTAAAATATGGATAAAAAGTTATTTTCAATCAGCTGATCTCTAAAGATCTCGAAATATCAGTGTAATTTAACCAAAAATAGAATGAAAAACCGATAATTGGTAGAATTTATAAATAAAACAGCTCTTTATGAAGTAAGAATTTTGATTTAATGAAAGCATTAGGCTAATCGTTTGCTAATTATATTCAAAGTTTGGGTCATAAAGAAGATGTTTGTTAGTATTTGGTCAAAAAGGAATATTCAAGTTTCGAGCCGAGACAGTCAAGAGGAAAAGAACTGACGTGCTCTCATAAACAGTACAAAGAGGCTGACCTCAGACAAGCTGCCATAGCCATTAAAACCGTGACCACTAACCAACGTCTTTAAAAAAAAGAAAGAAAAAAAAAAAAAGCACAGAAGAGTTTAAATATGGGACCATGCAGGGAAGACGGTGTTCTTTTCCTCCCAGTGAATTAAAGATAAATCCATTTCTCAAGGTCTAACCTGGATAAACAAATTAATGCACAACGAAACAAAACTGCCTCAGCCAACAAAACCACCATAACCCAAATTTAGATTTGAAGAGACATGCCTCTCCCAGCCCTATAAGTCTTCCAATACCAGAGACAGAGACGTGCCGAGTCTTTATTGGACCTAACAGCTGAAGCAGCGTCGAGTCTAGCATTTAGCCTGCATACCACAGAGGATACATGTTTCCATCATCCAGTTTATCCCTCAGGTTGACAGGACTAGGCTCCATCCACCGACTGAGATGAGCACAGGCAGTGGAGATGCCTCTGTCAGACGAACGAGCGAGGGAACTGTGTGCTGATGGCAGTCAGTGGCGCGGATGTCGCCGGCAATGAGTTGGATCATCTGAAATAAAATGAAACAAGCCCCACAGCAGCCTTTGGGGGGGTGAACTAAAGTATGACTGTGCAGAAAATTTTGCTGGCATCGAAGTTTCTAAACCCGAGCGGGGTGTGACAGCTCACAACACAGTATTAATATAATATTTGATCCACCCACCCTCAGGCGATGGGAGTCATAATGCATTAAGAACGCAGACGAGGCTGAAGACCCTGAGAGCGGCAAAGCATTTGACCACTTCTCGCCAGAAATGACTTTCAGGTCACGGGAGGACAGTGAAGCGGAGACAAGGTTAATGTGACTGTTACTGGTAGCCAGAGGCAAAGAGAAAGATGCACAAGACGGGACAGAAGACGAAAAATAAATGCAAAACATTTCACTCGCATTCCAAATTACCTGCCCTGCAGATTGGAACGAAGACGCAGTCCACCCACCCCAGCAACAGCTCCTTTAACGCTGTTGTGCTTAAACCCTTTATCATTAATTCATTACCTCTGATTTTCCAGACACAAAAGGTTGAAGCTCTGTTTTCAGTCAAATCTGAGGCTTCAGGACCCCCCCCCCAACAATCAATCATGCATGCAAACAGCTTGCTTTTGGTGGAGAAGGAAAGTGAAAAAAACTAAATTACTCCGCAGGTAGGCCAGCTGTGAGTTCAACTTGAAATTACTTTAATTTCTGACTCTTCAAATTGGTAATTTGTTGAGAAGGGTACATGTCAGGTGGTAATGAATGTTGAAGTTTCCCCATCGTGTTTGCTGTCAGAGAGTGGATGGCGTGATTAAGGGATACGACATTCAAAGCACAGACAACATATTACAGACTGGAATCTGAAATAACTTTCAGAATCCATTAATCAATCGATAACAAAAAAAAGCCCTCATCAAGAAGGAAAGACAATTAGTTATTTTGCAGCCTTTTTTTTGATAGATGTCACGTCACCCCGCCTTACCCTCCGAACATAAAATCAAACTCGAGTCTCATTAGCCTCCATTGTACCCCTGAACGACTCCGCCAGTTCCTCTAACTGGGAAGATTAGCCATCACAACACTAATTTCACCCTCTACATCAACACAATTAGGTGAAGAGTGAAATGTGAGGCATGTCATCACATCTCCAGAGCTTCATTAGGGCACGCAAAAAGACAAGACGCTGACAGACGGGCTGCTGCGTCTGCAGGTTTGAGAGGCACATGAGCAGGTGTACTTAGCAACACTGTCACCGAGGGATCTGGGAAGAGCTTGTTCTAGATAACGCACTATGACCGGGTTTATTGTTGGGAGCAGGGGGTTATAAAAAAGGAGATCCAAGGCCACTTTATATTAAACACAGACCCTGTCGTTTTCGCTTAGTTTACTGTTGACTGGAGCTCAGTGGTACCAAGATGTCTGCCCACAGTTAAAAATCTACTCAGGCTTTAAAAAGTTGGTTCAAAGGGATGAGGCCAATATTTAACTCTACTAAGGCTGTCAAAGACCTTCCAGGAAAAAAAAAACAAAAAAAGATGAAGTGAGTCAGGAAAGAGAAGCATCAACGCCGTCTGACATGGAGCCCGCTGAAGAAAATCTATTGTCTCGAATCGCTTCCAGATGTTCGGCGCTGTTGCAAAGTCTGGCTATAATTTGTCATTCTTTCAATCTTTAGGCTTCCTATTAGTTCTCGTCTGCCAAGCCACCACCCAATGCATCTCAACCAACAAGTTGAACATCAGGAATCTTTGAGATGGGGTTTTTATTTTCTCCTGTTCCTGGAAAATAACTTCCAGGAACGACGGTATGTAATTTTATGTGAAGAACAAGGTTCTGTCTACAAAATTCCCTGCAGTCCAAAGGTTGTTTGTGCCAAGAAAAAATACAAGTTTCCTAATTCACAGAAAGAATTTTAGAAGAGTATTTGTCATTTTATGGCAGGTTAATTACACATGAGGCTTGGAAACCAAAAAGGACTTATAAAATATTAAAACAAGCCGTGCTAATGATGCCAACGAGCCGTCTTCCATCATTAAAACTCTAAACGTTGAACAGAAAACTAAAACAATTCATTAACCACAAAGAAATACAAACTACACTTAGTCTAATTACACTCAGTCTAATTAACCCACATCTTACACTACCACAATCCGTCATAATCAAGTATGCATTACATGCAATCCAATATATAATACCAAAAATAATGAAATAAGATTTCTTAAATATTTTGTTTACTTTCTAAAATACACTAGCTTTAGTTTCTTAGGTTTGTAGCTTTTCTTGTTCCATTCGAGTGACAAGTTGAACCTTTATGTGACAGAAAAACACAATCAGTGAAATTCATTTTGCAGTCACTGACCTAAATTGCAGTGAAGCACAAAGTTAATTTGTGGTAAACTGTACCATCACCATAGTTGCCCGGCAAACGTTGCAGAACCGCACTCAGCTTCGGCCCAATTATGGCGACGGGTTTGACAAGCTTCGACAACTGGGATGCTCAAGTAAATAAATAAATAAACAAATGCCATGATTATGATACACACAGAATATACAATTATAAAGAATACATTGAAGCACCATTTGATACAGCAGGCTCGCTAATGATGCGTTTCACTCCAACACTAGTTGCCTCCCCTCCCCCACCGACAAGCTCGCTATCCAGCTGGCTACTACCATCGTGCGACTCCTACTAGGGTGCAAAATAATGTCAAAATAAATTACAGATGATAAGCAAGACTCTCTAATAATGCTTGCAAAGACATAAAAAATAAATAAAAGCCAGAAAGTGTAGGAGGTTTCGACTCGAAGTGAGTCATGAGCTCGACATTCGACAGAAAACAGAAGCAACAAAATTGAGGAAAAAGACAAACAGGGGGTTTTCCTTTTTCAACTTTTTATGGAAATTATACTGTTAAAAACATGAACTATTGCACAAAGCTCTGCTTACTCACAGGCTTTCATTTTCATACAGGGGAAGAGCCAAAAAAGTTAAGAATTTTAAAGTTTATTTAAATCTTAGTTTTATTCTTGGATATTCTTCTGAATAACCTGAGCATGCAGTTAGCTGATGAAGAATCCGTGCCCGTTTTGTCCAACTTTATCACGTAATCCGCTCTAAACAAATTAATCTCCTTTTATTTTTACAAATAAGGATAATGTGGGACTGTGTATAAAGCAAGTTATAAACTGATAACTGTGAGATATCAAAGAAAAAACAATTCTAGTCTCAGCTTTTCACACTGGCAAAAACAATCCTTTAGGAATCTAATCCACTGACTTCAGAGTTGTATTTAACTCTGAAGAACGTGTTTTTTATCACCATCAAGTTTAAGTTTAACTAGAACAAAGAAGGGGCAAAGGTCAAACCAAATAGCATCTGATAAAATCCTGAGTAGTCGTCAGGAAAGCTCATTTAGATGGATTTTAAACAAATGGGAATATAATCTAACGATCAAACTGAAGGATGAAACAATGCTTCTTTAATTTGGCACCAAACACGAGCGTCTACGCACTGCAAGGCGCTCCAAAGCCCGATCAGATGATTCATCCACCAGATGAACTTCTGCCTTCTCTTTAGCGTTTTGTTGTCTGCAAAGACACGCAGGCAAACGCTGCAAAAACGCGGACAGCCAGGCAGAGATCTCCCCACGATCGGATGTGCTGTCATCAGACATTAGAGAACCCTGCAGAGATTTACAGCTTTCTGAAAACATCTGTGGGCTCATAGAGGATTGTCAGGCAAGCAGGATAAACAACATGCTTACAAGCATCTCAAACCCACATAACCAGGCCCGTCAATCGCATAAATGAAGGCAGTGGCTGCATTTCATTTATGGATCAAAGAGGCCCAAGCAGTGGATGATAAGCGCAGCGAGCAGCTCTGCCACGTGAGCACAAAAAAAAAATGATTTGAAAAGACCGAGCAGAGCAGAAAAGACCCCGAAAATAACAACTACAACAAATGTGTAGCTAATTGAAATGTTTAGTTCAAACGAGCTGCTTTAGTGATAACTTGAGTAGTAAGTTTTTAAAAAAAAAAAAAAAAGGCAACAGAAGAATAGAGAGATGAGATGTGCCGTTGAACAGACGCAAACAAAGTGGAGCAGAGCTGAGAAGAAAACATGCAAATGGGAAAACAAGAGAGCTAGAACAGAGGAAAAAAGAAAAAATGTAACAAAAGACAACAGAACGGAGTCGGAACACAGTGGTGCCGAGCACAACACCACAACACACCAGAACAGGCTGTAATTGTGTTGTGCGGGACTGACCCCAGCGCATCCCAGCAGGCACTGCATGATGAATGGGCCTGGCATGACTACATCCCTCCACCACTCCTCCTCCTCATCCTCACATGCTCCTTTCTGTTCCTCTCCTCTCGCTGCCGCCACTAGTAGACCTCCTTCTGTCCCTCCCTCTCCTCCTCAACCACCCCAAAAAAAAAAAAAACCCACCACGCTCTATTCAGCTGCTGCCATCCCACAAGATTAATTTGCATTCAGGGCACTTAGTCCTCGTATTGTGCTCTGACACAATGACATATTACAGTGCACAGCGCACCTATTAAACATATAGCCTAGCTTGAGGAACAATGCTTTTTTTTCCACGAGATGTTATGATGGAGTACAAATGCGGAGAGGGAGAAGCAAGTGGGTACGGCTTGATTGGTTAAGAACACAGAAAGTCTGACACTCGAGTCGCAGCAGAATCATTACAGGAACAGTTAGATAACCTCGATTAATGATTCACTAGAGCCAAACTAATAAAGTGGGTCAGACTGTGTTGGCAGTGGTAGCAAGAGCAGAGAGACCTTCAGGTTAGGCTGTGCGTGAAGAGCAGCAGCAGTGAGATAGAGCTGGTAAAAAAAAAATTAAAGAGAGAGAGAGAGAGAATAAAGCAATAGAATAGAAGTGTTGGTGTAACGCCACAGAAAACCCCGAGGAAAGAGATAGTAATGCATGGGAAATGGGCTTTTTCCTCCAGCTTTCCGCACGCCCATTCTCCTTCCACTGTTCTGTCGTACCCAAGTCTGCAGGGAGCAAAAAAAAGAAGGGAGACCAAATTTAATTTGTTACACTGTCTCTAGCCATCACCCACTACGCCTGGAGGCAAAAGAAATGAATTCTGGAATTTCAAAAAGTTGAGTGAAATGAAGACATGAAAATAAAAAAAAAATAAAAAAAACACAGGGCACGCAGAGGAAGGTGTCAGGAGACAATGGCACAGAGGGTGGCTGAGGGGAACGAGAGCAGAGTTTGTAGGTTTGGAGGGGGGAGAAGAGGGGTGAGAGGTTGTTATGTAGGCCAGATATTAACTGCGCGGTTATCATAAACCGGCTCGGAGGCCGGGCCATCTGGAGAGGCCACGGGGTTACTCAAACAATCAGATCAGAGTGGTGGATCATTGCTACTGCTGACAACGGCTAAAACTTGGAAGCAGCTGAGGGGTTAACAATCCATTACTTCACCCTGTTGCACTCCCTCGGGAGGCGCGGCGTGGAGCTGTGTTGGTGGTGTGTGTGCCTCCTTCAAACCCCCAAAGCACACCTCTGGGCTATTACTCAACAAAGAGGAGCTTAGTGGATGGACGTGAGCACAGAAGTCTCTGTGAGGAAGAAAAAGAAGAAGAAGAAGAAGAAAAAAAAAAAGGAGGCGAGGGTGTGGATGATGGAGACAGGGGAGGCTGTGGATTATGGTCGAGTCACATTACTCCCCTCCAGCTCTTCTCTACCTGTCACATAAGCACTTTGAGGACTGAGCAGTAAAGCCACAGCCGGGCCCCGACTTCAAATGGCCACTTTGCCGGGGTGGATCAGTGGCAAAACAGAATAAAGGAAATGAAGAAAGACGAGCTGAAAAGAAGCAGCGTCGCCGGGCTTGTTTAATGTACACGCCGTATTGTGGGAGTCATTGTGAGTTTTCATTCTGAATCAACTTCAGCCCCACAGCTGAAGAAAAATAATGGGAGCTACACCCTGGGTCCATTCAGAGCCACTGAGCTCGGGCTGGGCTGAAGCACAGGGTTGGGAGCCATTACCAAGAGAAAACAAACACAGAGCTTTGGGAAGGCACACACAGCTCGGTCCAGACACCTGTGTCCCATTCACCACATATCTCCGGCTACTTAACACTTCACAGAGGGGGGGGCAGGGTGCTGTTTGTGTTTTCAGCTTTGCACAGCCCACTGAAGTTCCTTTAGTTCAGCTCTGCACGGCATCCAAGCTCCTCTGTAAGGACCAAATGTTTGCCACAGTTCAGCTGGGAGCAGCCGGCCGTCACGCCTACCGACTGTCACAGCGGACCCTACTCGAAGACGCACCAAAACCTGGCAGCACAGCGCTCATTCATCCCGCTGTCATTCAGAGTCTCCAGCCTTCCTTGTGTCGAGGCGCCCCAGCTGTGGCGCCACTGACCTCCAGGTTGCCAGCACCTGTCCTGCGCAGACAGGAACAAGCACTAAATAAACAGCAGCGCGCACACAAACACTTCCCTACCGCACAGGACGAATGAGACAGCAGGACGGGCGATGGGTCACTGGAGGGGCGCGCTTCAAGTTGCCAAAACCTCAATCTGGGGTCCACACAATTCTTTCCACCTCTGCTTTTCAAACTAGAGAGTAGCTGTGTCTGCTAAAGTTCATTTATGCATAAAATATACAAATCTGAAATGAAGTGGCTATAGTTGTAACCTACAGTTGAGTTTAGATTGCAGAGCCAAGCTGGTTGGATGTATTAAAGGGATAGTCTGGTCACGGAGTATGGAGAAAGAGGCAAAAGTCTTTGTCCAGTCCAATTTTATATAGTTTGAGGCTTATAAAACAACTCGTTCAAAAGCAACAAACTAGTGTGAAAGAACGCTACGTAACTCAATATTAAACCTCTTCAAAGATCACTTCAAAATTAGCTAGACTATCCCTTTAATGTCCGTTTGTGTCTCACAGTGCTTTGTTTGCAGTGAAGTCAGACCCACTCAGCAATGTGAGCGGACTGGACACCAGATGACTTCCTGCGCTGTGGTTGTTTGGTGCTTTGGTTCAAAGAGCCAGGCCAAAACAAAAAAAAAACAAAAAAATTAAATTAAAACAGAGACACTGGGAACCAGATGCTGTTAAATTTGCCTCAGTCCTGGTGGCACAGAGATGCTCCACACTCAGGCATCAGGCGGAGAAGGAAAAGAGGCTGCCACAGACGTGCTTTTAATGTGACACTGTTGTCTTACCTGAAAACAGACACTGTCATCACAGGCTAACAAAGAACCACTGAAACCTCTGCCTGACCTTGTGTAGGTGTTTGCTCCTCGCTTTCTTTAGAGTATCAGTGCTCATCATGACAGCACTGCAAACAAACTCTGCCAGGTAAACACGGCGCCTGGGTTTCTGCACAGTATCGGGTCACAACCGGGATCCTGTTTAGTCCTCAGAAAGAAGAGGCGAACCACAGGAGCAAAAGATCACCACAACTGCAAAATAATGAGACCGAGTACATTCTGGCTTTAGCCGCTACGCCCAGCTAAAGGTACAGAAATTTGATAGCTCAACAAACGCTGCGATGACTCCTTCATTTATACATTAGAGTTGATTTTTTTTCTTACTCCTTTACAGTTATAGCTTAAGTAAATGTGCTGAAAATAGCGCCATAATTGAGATTTGCATAAAACATTAGTCCATAACGTCATCATCCAGCGACCCCAGTAACTAAAAACAGCAGATAATCTTCATAATCTACCTTTAAGTTGAAGTTTTCTAACATATGTCTTCAGAAATGTTCGGTTTTTGTCTTATAATTGTCCTAAAATTGGCCATTTTTCTCTGTCTACCATAGCTCTTGGAAATCCCTTCGTATAATGTTTGTGACGCTTGGGGATTCCTGGTGACGTCACTCCAGATTAATAAAAATGTAGTTTTCAAACCGGCTCTCTCGTAAATGAAACCAGGTTGTTGCCAGGCCAGGTGACAGATCACCAACAAACTATGAATCAATTTGAAGCTTCTGAGACGCAGAAAATTAAATTAATAACTCAATATTGAAAAATTCCTCATTGTGACTCGTTTTGGCGGCACAGGTCACAAATATTAAGTGCCGTCTTGTGTTCGTGCAGAATTTCAATAGGTGATATTCAGTTTAATTAATTTTAAACATTCAGGGTAATTTAACACATTTTCTCGCAGCACAGAATAAAAAAAAAGATCTTCGATTTGAAAAAGTAAATATATTTATTGCTAAATACAGGCATGGTACAATTACACAACTAAAGTGTGAATTTTATGGTTTTTTATTTTCAATAAAATATATACTTAACTTCGAGCTTGAGCTACTTGAGTTACTTACATTTTAAAAGGAAGATTCTAAAAGTACAAACTTCAAATATCCTGCAATCTACTTCTTTACAAGCTTGAAATGAAGTTGCAAGAATGTGGTTTAGATGCCTGATTTAGTGAAGTTGTTTACAGTGAACTTCTTCCTTACAGGTATTTGTTGCAGCATATTCTGTGTTTTTAGTCTTGCACAGGGCCTGATGAGTTTAAAGGTGGAAACAAACAGTCTACAGGACAGGTTTTGTCTTGTGTTTTAATGTTTAACGTGAAGCAGGTGCAACACGTTTCAGATGGAATAAGAAAAGCTCTTTAGCTGTGTTGGAGCACATTGAACTCATGTGCAGAAATTAAATTAAAGGCTGAGGAGAAAAAAAAACAAAACAAAAGAGAAAACTGGGAGCTTTGCATCTTAACTCACTTTCACAGCAATCTGCCAGTAATCACGGCAAATCGAGTTTTAAATCCTCCAATGAGGAACAACGTGGAACATTAGCTACTGAAGAGATGGAAAACTTCAGTGCAGAACTTTTCATATATGCTAATATAAATGTATGATTATCAAGCATGTAAATGAAAGATAACGCTTTAAAATCTATCTTGGAAAGTGAAAAGTGATGGGAACTTCACACAGCAAAGTTAATATCTTATCTGATATCTACCCCAGCTGATAAGATAACACCAAAAAATATTTTATAAGCCGCTGAACAAATAAACCATTATCTAGACTTGTTATTCCAAAACTTGACATAACAGCTTTATAAGTCAACTCAAACTTTGAATTCATTATTTTTTTTTTAAGTAAAAGACAAGAGTTTCTATTTGTATCTGCTGGATTCTGTTTGTAGAAACCAGTGGATTCAGCTGCAGGCATGCATGGGCAAAAAGGGTGCACGCTTCGACACAAGGTGAGCGCACGTGTGTGGTATCTGCAGCGCGCCCACAGTCAGCCGAGGCCACCACCAGACAGCTGCACAAACATACAAATGCGCCTCCACCTGCCTTCCTCTCCACGTCCACGGCACTCACTTCAGGGTCCAACAATACGGAGGTTGAAGTCCACCGCGCAAAGTCTGAGAGAAATGTTTGCAGATCCCCTGCCAGAACGGGCTCATCGCAGCTTCTCTATGCCTGCCTTCCAGCGCAAAATAAATAAATCTTTATCCAAATAAAACTTGATCAACGCTTCTCAAAATAAAAGCCGAGTAGATCTCGGTGCTCCACTGAGCCAACAACCTGGACGTACATCTCCAAGATCTGAGACTGAAAAAAAAAAAAAACCAGCTAAACCGACAGAGGGGGAAAGGAAAAAAAATCTAATCATATCCGATGAATGATAGCACTTACGATGAGGACGGGGGTTAGAATATCCTGCAGTGAAGTGGTGTGTTCCCATTACCGCGTCTCTCCATCTCTGAAAATGGCTTCATTAACAGGCCGAGGGCTCCTCGCCGAGCGCACGAACGCGCAGTACCCCGAGGGTCCGTCGGAATGGCTGAGGTGAAGTCCATTAACACCCGACAGCTTGTTTTTTTGACCACTAAATAAAACAGGGCATTTTTCTGTGTCTCGCAGTAAAAGGAGAAAAAAATAGCCTTTAGCCTTGGTGGTGTGGGTCTAGAGAGCAGAATTTTTGGACAGCTCCAGTCAAAGCAGAAAATCAAACACGAAATGAGGACCTAAAAGCAGGTGAACTTGGAAAATCCCATATGAAGGATGAGTTGCAGACTTATTTCAGAGCTCGTGGCTTTAAACGCAGCATCCTGCCATAACTTGTTTCAGATTATTTTTGTCATACATCAGAAGATTTATACCTAATATTTTTGAATCAATGCGGCTGCCACTGAAGGCCTAGTCAGAATAAAATACAGCATAATTTGGTAAAGAAAACTAAACAGTGGTGGTGGTGGTGGTGGTGGTGGGGTTACATGTNATCCGAGGAGCTCTAAAACCCCGGCTGTCTTCTGCTGGGGATAAATCCATATCTCACATAACCTCCCTCGCTCTCCTGGCGCATTTCCTGATCTTTAAAAGCAACCAGAGCCGGGCCAAATGCGAGCCTATGACATAGCTCTTACTTTCCCAGCACTTAAGCTCCAGTCATGTGTCACCTGATGAAACGCTACACCCCCAGTCACCATTATTCGTCTGGATATGGGAGCCTGTGGAATGTATAGGATTCCTGCCTCGGGGGGGGTGTGGTGGATATGCACCTTGGAAACATGGTCCTACCTCCAGCAGCTGGACCTCTCCCACTGCTCTGTTTCCATTCAGCAAAACTCCACCCGAGGCCTGCTTGATTTAAAATACCTCATCGGGCATTTGTCATGCGGTCCAATTTCCTGAGACGCACCTAATAACAGCAGCACGGTTACCAGTTCTAATAATGGCCTTTTAGTGTCTCCTTTTAAATAAAGGGTATTGAAGAAAAGGTGGGATAGTCAGGTTCCTGTTTTTACACTTTGGGAAAGCATTCAATGCCATGAAATTCTCCATGATAAACCACCCAGTTTACGTTGTTCTACAAAAGTTTAAATATAGTAATACAACTCCTTCTGCTTCGCTATGTTTAGGTTTGAAAATTACAGATCAGATTTCTTGTACACACCTCAATGGGTGTCCAACAGGGCGCTGTGTCTGGCCCGCCTCCGTTTACTACAGATATTAACGAACTACGCGCGGAGTGGATAATGTGAGATTTTAATGTATGCGGATGATGCCGTTACTTTGCACCCAGCGAAACCACCGAGGAGGATGCAAGAAGGCGAGCAGATGCTACGAAAAAGGCTACACGCTGGCTCAACAGATGTTGCTCACAGCTGACTGTACCAAAAAAATAAAAAAAAAAACAGTTGGCTTGTTCTTCTCCAAGAAACATATTGGAAACACACACACACACACCAAGACATTTTCATCTCAGGAGAGACACTACAAGTTGTTTCAGAGCGTACACATCCAAGTTTGGATTTAGATTCAAAACGTAAAAAAACGACTTTCAGTGATTTTCCTGTGTATTAGTTTGATAAGCTGGACCAATGAACACATAACAATTTTAAAAGCTTTGAAATCTCTATAAAAACAAGCCCTAAAAAACGTAAAGACAACCTCATTTAGCTTTTATCAAGTATTTATACAAAAAGGGTCACTCAGATAAAATTAGCCTTTATGCTAACTTGGACTCGTTTACATTGAATTTGTTTATGTGTTGGTGAGTGTACTCGGTCCCTCTTTAAAACAAATATTTCTAATCTAAACACAGGCTCTAGCTAAAAAAAAACTTTGCCCATTCATTCTGAATGGTGACTCGTGCTGTATACCATTGCTTGATAGCAAAACGAAAACAAATCTCATCTAAAAATTAAACAAAACAACAAAACTATTTTTTGCTCTGGTACAACAACAGCAAAAACATATCTCTTCTCTCCAGAGAGCAACAGTTATGCCACGCAGTATTCAGGGCCGTAGTATTGAGTATCTCTGAGTCACTGGCCTGTGTAATTCATTCGAGGGAATTATGACAGTGGAAAATCATTTCCCTGGGCCGCGGATAGGAGGCCATGGCTAATCGTTCAGTAATCTGATCTTCCTGCATACTGTAGCATTCAGGCTTGTCGCTAGCCTAGCCAGCCAGTCACACATGTGGACACCCCCCCACCCCGCCCCAGCGCCTGCCAACTGTCTAATGGACACTAGCACCGTTCAAAAACAACTCTCCAGGTTTTCCTGAGGATTACAGATGCTATCGGATCATTTGCTAATACTCAGGTTTTGCTGAGCTGTTTGAAATGTATTTACTTCGCTCCTGCTCACCAATACCCCTCACGACTGAGCAGCCTAAGCCCCCCCCCCAAAAGATAAATAAATAAAAACACCACATCCACATTCTGAGCAGAAAGAGACGCTTTAATACGAGACGCTTTCACGCTCAACCAGCATCGCAATCTGCCTCCTGCATTCTGGCATATTAATCCAGAAGCTTGATTGAATGAGGAAACATCCGAGTTTGCCTGTCAAACAGCAGGGTGTTTTTTTTTTTTAAAAAAGGTATGTCTCCAATCGCGAGTGGCGCTGTAGTAGTATATGAATAAATACCATCAGGAGCATTACTGGAGCACAAAGCGGTGCTTATACCCAGCAGAGAAGGTTGTGAGAGGGGGAGGAGGAGGAGGAGTGGAGGGGTGGGGGCTCGAGTTTTGGAAAGATGCCTGGCTTTAGCCTCACTCTAAAAGAGAGGTCTGCTCCCCACACACTGAGAGTGCCTACAAGGGCCACTGACATGGAAAAATACAAGAGCTGGCATGTCGTGGATCCTGTAGTTCCCAACAATTACTCTGTTTAGCATTAAATGTGATGGTAGAGTTACAGCACCTGGATGCGATCAAATCAACATCCCCCCCTCCACCCACCACCACCTCCTCTACATGGAGATAACGCTGAAGCAGTCGGAGCAACCTTTCAGCTCAGAAAAAACAACTAATTAAAAAAAAAAAAACTGATTATCTGATTATTACTCACTCTGTCAAAACGTCCAAAAATGCCTCGCGGTGATGTGATGTGTCACACGCCAACGTGGCTTCTTAAAGAAAAAAAAACAATCAGCCTCTAAAGTTTAGGCATCCAACGTGACCCCCCCATTGCACCACCACATTGCAGGTATATTCAAGTGAAAGAAATACATATAAAAAAAGGGGCTGATATATGATCGAATCCATGCAGCAGCGGAGACAGCCTTCATCAGCTAAAAGCACCAGACCACAGCATGTTTGGCAGCCGACGGGAGCAGTCAGATGGGAGGTTTAGAACAACCAGACAAACAGTTGGCACGGATAAACCGAACACAACTTTAAGATTCGACTCCCTGCGAATTTGACAAACAAATGACAGCGAACGTCCTCTTTTTTTTTAAATTTATCATTGCTGTAATTTCCAAATGGAATAAGCCCCATTCCTCCAACCAACCTACCAGCCAGCCAACCCCCCCTCAACAAAAAAACAGGGTGGAGCATACGATAAACAACACATGGCTGGGGGATAACATTAATGTGAAACACTGGTCGAATAAATCTCCCAAAGCCAGGGGGACAAGCACCACGTTGCAGTCGCAGGAATTCGCTCTGCAGCTGAGGGCGAACCGTGGGGAGAAGTCCTTGTGACTTTGCCAGAAACATTTAAAGCGTGAGTCATTCTTCTTCAGTAATCTCGCTCACTTTGGTGTGCGCCTGCACAAACGTGCACCCCCAAGGCAAAAAAAAGATTTCAAGCAGGTCTGGACAGCCACCACCACCACCGCCACATTTGATTTTCCCCTTACAGAGCAAAAATCAAGTGTTGATGGTGTTTAATAGCTGCAGCTCCTGGTGGAGACAGGCGCTCGCTCCATTCTCCACCACCACAGAAAAAGAGTATCCATGGTGCAGGTAAAAAAAATAAATAAATACAAGATAGGATGTTTTATAATAAGCAATATATTATGCCACAGCTACTTTCTGACTCATAAAAAAGTGGCACAACCAGCAGGATTTTGTCTGCTTCAATTGAGCAGTGAAACCCTGCAAGGGAAATCTTACATGTCATATTAATTTCATTACATAATTTCACAACACAGAGCTGTAATCACGGCTGCCAATGAAGCCAAAAGAGCCTCCAAATGAGAGAAGAAATAAAGCAGTGCTGACTTTGCTCACCTCTCTCAAATGCAATGTTTAAAGCTGCTATTCGTCGTACCCGCAGGAGACTGTAGCAGCTAATATTTACATGCTGGAACTACCTGGAGGTGAGTCAAAACATTCATTGCAGCTACTGCAAAGTTGCAAAAACAAGTTGCTCGCCTGTCGACGGTGGCCAGGCTGCGTTCACTGGCTCCGAGGGGGGAAAAGGGGGAAAAACAGAGAGCGAAATTCCGGCATTAAATCACAGCAGAGCAGCCGGACACACGGCTCCATCCCGAGGCGCTCGGTCCGACCCGAGCGGCGTCAACAGCGGCGCCAGCTTCCCCCTCTTCCCGCTGCCGGCCGAGGGGAGCCGAGAGCCGCGCCGAGCCTCCACTGTGTCGCCGGGGCTTCAAGTTTCGAGTCAGGCCGAAAAGAAAAAAAGAAAAAAAAAAAAAAAGCTGGCCTCATCTCCGTCTGCCGCCAGACAGCATTCACGAGAGGTAGCCCCGGCCTGCCTGGGAGACGGAGCCCGAGCCCGAGCCGAGCGGTCGTGTGTGCGCCGAACACGAGCGGACTCTTCCCGCGTCGATGTACTCACCTTCAGTCGGTGTCGGGACGAGGCGGCGGGCTAGCCGGGGACCTGTGCGGGTTTTAAAGCACACGCCGGGAGGGGGTTCGTCGTCGTCGCCCGGGCTCGCTGTCGGCCGTTGTGGGGGAGCGGTGCGGCGGTCTCGGCCGGGAGAAATCGGGAAATGCGAGAAAGCCCCTCTCTTCCAGCCTTCCCGTGCCCCGGCAGTAGCCCATAGCTGTCTTCAGGAGGCGCCAGCGCGGCACATTTTGGGTCCACACATGCGCGCGCATCCACGGCGGAGACGGAGAGGAGCATCCTCCTCCTGCAGGGCTTCACCTCCGCACTTGCTGTCAGGAGATACCACTTTATGAAGTTTCAGCTTTCCCACGAACATGTGCTCAGGGGAAGACGAGATCCAATGATGATCCTAGACGACTGAAGTTTTATAGAAACTTATCATTGTTCTCTCATAACTTTATATTATCTTCAGATAAGTAAACAAACATTGTCAATAAACAATTTAACTAAATTCTCCCTCAACTATTTTATTATTTTATCCATTTATAAATACAATTATTATCTTTTTAACAGTGAATACTAAATATGGGATTGGCAATCTTTTTTCCTTTTTTTAAAGATTCCTGTAGATCTTGTCAAGACCCCCTACTTGGTGTTTCACGACCTACTGGGGTCCCAACCCTAATTTTGGGAACCATTGCTGCAGAGCACTGTTGGAGAGCAATTTCCTAAAGGAATATTTCAGCCATTTTGAAGTGGTCTGAACAGTTAGTATCTCACCTGTTGCAGATGCACTGTCGGGACATTGATTTATAAATCAGTTTTGCAAAACTCATTAATATCACATTCCTTATTTTATTTTAAACATTTGAAACACTAATAAACCTGTTTTATTCATTATAATTATCAGTATCACTTTAAAGCCATAATAACTGTCAAAATACACGACTTTCCAGTGGTTTTGATTAGAATTTTTTTTGTATTTGTATGTCATCTATGGTAAAAAAAAAAAAAAAAAAAACACTAAATAAGCATCATTCACTACCAAAAGTCTACCGCATTATTTGCAATGTTTTTGTTGCCAACAGTTACAAGTTGTTTGTTTCCATCACCGTGTTGCTGCAGCACCTTCAGCACCCTCACTTCCCACATGGCTTCAGTTTGATGAAATAAAGTTTACACCCAGCCGGACTGACGAGCTAACGGCTTGTCCGATCACAGCTAAAACCAAAGTTTATTGCTCGAATTATACTGACGAGATAATAACGAGGTGTCTAATCAGAGCTGACTTATTTGTTAAACTAAAACAAAAACTAACTGGCTTCATGCAAACGGTAACATTTAAACCATTAATCCCCATCAGAGTTGCAAACTGTAGTCCTCCAAACTGAGATTATTCAAAAAACCATCAACAAAAAGTAAGATATCCCTTTAAATTGGGCTCTGAAACTAAGAGTATTTGACATGGTTTGAATGCCTGCACGTCTACTGACTTTTCGACTCGACAGGTTTTGATCACAGATCCGCAAAATCCAACGTAAAGCCTTCCTTTAAAACAGCTTTGGCTGCCTCATCCGTAAGTCACATGATGGAGAAGATGTGGTCACATGACTCATTAGGAAAGGAGATTCCCAGAGGGTTGGTGTCCTACAAAGAAGGTGAAGTCATCCAGATAAGAAAGGAAGACAAGCCATAGAGGCCAGTGGAAATTTCCGTCGCGGTCACAGAGCAAGCAATGGAATTTTACCCCAAAATTTAGTCCAGCCTCCAGACACCTTTTACCCTGGAAGAAGCTGAAAACAGAGCTCTTGTCAGGTCTCCGGGCCTCGTGTCTAATCTCTGCCCTTTGACTCACAACCTCCCTCTGAACTTAAATAAACGTTCAGGATTTAATGCCCATAATCTCGCCACGCTAATCAGAGTTTCACACAACAGAGACGCCTGGACCTGAGTTGGACCAGGTGGATGGATAAACCACGAGCAGTCGATACAATTGGCTTAGACGACCTCCAAGGGCCCTGCCAATCAGCCTTCCTCGCCCTCTCCCTCTGTCACTCAAACACAAAAAGGCAGAGAAAGCAGCTGAATAATTTATTTACATGGATAATAAGTTGCATTCACTCCCAAATATTAAAATGCTCACTGCCAGTCATTTAAAGTGGATTTGACAACCCTGCTTTGTGACTTTTTTTGAATAAAATATGTCATCAGTGTAGCCACAATATATTATTTACTGTTTTTAGAGGCATAAAATGCAACATAAACTTACACCTGAGATCAAGTGTGCTATTATTACTACCTTGTAGCTTTCTCATGGGTAGCTACAAGGAATTAAAGCCCCAGAAATAAATTAGGTCTATATCTAATCCTGGATCTATAACAAAACGGCTCAGCGTAATTACAGTTTTGAATATTTAATTATGTCCTGATTGCATTTTTCACATCGGGCAATTTAATATCATAAAATATTCTCCTTGATGTGAAATAATGAAAGTTATTCCTCTTAGGCTGCCACTTTTGTCATCATATGTTTCCTTATTTTTAACCATTAGGCTTCTTGTTTATATGGCAGCTGTTGACCAAAATGCTGCCTACAACTGAATTAAACATTAAAATATATTAAAAGCTGACTTGGTGGTTTAAATGTGAACTGTATTTATTATTTTAGAGTTGCAAAGCTTACCAAATTGTGTGTTAATGTTCAGTTTTGTCTCTGAGTCGTTGTTTCGCCTGAGAATTTCAAAATAAAATCAGGTAACTTTTATTGTTGTGGTCCCTGGTTCACGGTCTCTACGTCAGCTGCTGTTATTGTTGAAGCTTTGGTGCTGCTAGCTTTTTTAAAAAAAATCGTTTTAGTATCACTGCCACTGATAATTTTAAAGTCAATTCGAAAAAACGCAGGATAGTTTCTTGAAATAGGGCGACACCCCAAGGCGAAGCGGCGCGGCGTCGGCCGGGCTTCCTGTCGTTGTTTGGCTCTCAGTCCGCAAAATGGCGACTTCCCTGGGCTCCAACACGTACAACAGACAGAACTGGGAGGACGCGGTACGTGATTTTACTCCTTCGTTTTCACAATCATCGAGTTCGCACCAAAGCCGCTCCGTTGAGAGGAAACGAAATAGTCACCGGTTACTAAATCACGATTAATAACATCTTAAAATACCCACGGTTAGCTCAGTAACCGCCGGTTAGCCTTTCGCTAGCTAGCAACATTGGCTAGTTGTAGAAGCGTGGCTGCTACTAGCATCCAGCTATGGCTAGCTAGCGTCACTGTAAACGTCAATTAAGTGCGAAAATGAAAGAAAGTGTCTCAATAAACCAACGAAATTTAAGCTTAAAATAGCAACTAATGACTCCCGGGACTGAGCTTTTAAGATATTGTAGTAATTAAACCCAAACACGGACTGTGCTAAAGTTAGCAATTCTGGCTATTATGCTAACAGGCTAAAACAATTGTAGTCGCAGGTAAAACGTTCTCATATGTATTAGAAATGAATGTAAAGCACCGAACCGACCACACAACAGTCTTAAGATCTATGTTTACAATTTTATTTAAAAAGCTCAAAGCTAGCAGCTATAACTAAAAAGTCAGTGTTGTTGTAAAAGGCTAAAGCTGTTTGCTAAAAGACATTAGCTGTTACTGACGGCGTCATCAATGTGTCAGCATATATAACACATTTTAATCTGAACCATCAGCTCTGTACGGTTCTTTGTTTGACCATTTAATAGAACTTGTTATTAAGTCATAAGCTATAGTTGTCTTTAAGCTTTATTTTAAAGACGGGCTTGTTCTCCAAAACGTTTTATCCAAATAATGATAATGTTTCAGTTCTGTATATTAAAAATATGAACTGTTCGTAAAGTTACTGTATTTATGGGCTACTTTAAAGTCTGTAGCTCTGCAATGTTAGGGGAGAAATTGGCTTTCTGCTTTGAGCAATGAGACAGCCGTGTTGTTTGTCCAGTGCTGGTTTTCTTAAGACATCAGACTATAAACTTTGTAACCTTAGGATATGTGGTTGATGTTGGAGCCACAGGAGCTGCTTATATTTAGACATTTGGCTGGAGCTGTAAAAAGGATGGATTAAAAGCAAGGTCATGTTCAGCAGATAGCACTTTGGACCGAAACGGCAACTTTCAACAGATGGCAAAGTGGAGGGTAGAGCTGGTCTCACGGCGCTCTTTTTATTCACATGTGTAAATTTGCCAAAATACCCAGGCAGCAGTTTCTGCTTTGGATCATTTAAACAGGGAGCTGTTTAATGAATACCATGTTTGGTGCTTGGTTTGCTAAACGTGTGTGTTTTTCTTCTTTTTCCCCCACAGGATTTTCCAATTCTGTGTCAGACATGTTTAGGAGAAAACCCATACATCCGAATGGTAAGTGAGCTCTCACGTGCTCAGCTGGAAGCTGATAGATCACCGTGTTCTCACCATTGGGCGTGCACGTGTAAATCTGTTCATGCTTTGTTTCACAGACCAAGGAGAAATATGGGAAAGAATGCAAGGTAAGCTCTGCAGCAGAACCTAAGTTTGGAACAATGGTTCACCTTTCGGCATCATTTCTGAGTTTTCCCTTTCTTTGCCCGTCAGATTTGTGCTCGGCCCTTTACCGTGTTCAGATGGTGCCCGGGCACACGGATGCGTTTCAAGAAGACAGAAGTTTGTCAGACCTGTAGTAAAATGAAAAACGTTTGTCAGACATGTCTTCTGGACCTTGAGTACGGTGAGTCACCGTTTTCATTTGGCACTTTTTTTTTCTTTCCTGGGCTTATATAGTGTAGCCTAATAAAACTTCTGTTTTGCAGGTTTGCCTATCCAGGTTCGAGATACCGGACTCTCGATAAAAGATGAGGTTCCCAGGTCAGATGTGAATAAAGAGTACTACACACAGAACATGGAGAGAGAGGTATGGCTGCAGTTTAACGTCTGTGTGGGGAATTTCATTCAACTGCAATAACATGGTTAGATATGCATCTAACAAGGTTGAGTCACGTCCTCTGGATGTGTTCTTCTTTGTTGAAACGTTTCATCTTTATTTCCAAAAGACTTCCTCAGACTGAGGAGCTGCACTCAGACTCAGCCTCATAAGCAGCATCTTTGCATAATGTATCAACCAGTTGCTGGTGACACCCAAAACTAGTTGTTCACATGCAAAAGAGGACCATCAGGCTAACGACCGATCGTTAGGGCCCCGACGGTCACTTGCTGTTCACAGAGGGCTGAGTGATCCTCGTGGTAACAGAACTGTAGGAGGGGGACAGCTGGACACGGAGGCCAAGCAGGTTTGCTTGCAGCTCTTCAGTCTGATGAAGGCTTTTAGATAAAAGGCTAAATGTTTCCACAAAGAACTGATTCAACCGTGTTGTATTTATCTACCTGGATTATTGGGCATGCATCAGGACACTTAATTATGCCCCTTTGTCGTCGTCACCTGCTTCTATTATTTTTTGGTGTGCCAGCGTCCATGTTATGCCAGTGTTGTCTAAAATTATAGCGTAGTTTGCAGCTTAATCAGAGTGGATTACCAGAATGCTGCATTGTGAGTTTCTCTTGACTTTAATGTTCTGATTGTTTATAGACCTGCTGTGGACACTGTATAGCAAATTATGCTGTGTTGATCACAGAACAACACTTTGAGCGATGTTATGTTGCATTATATTTCCCTAATAAACACAATGCTAATGCTGCGTTCACAGTGAAGCTGTAGAAAACAGCTGATGGCTATCTGTGCAGTTTTACTGTGGGTTAAAGTTTTTCGCTGTGGCCCAAATCTCTGTGAAGTCACTAATCATTATATGTTCATTTATTTCTCTGTTAAGTAATTTAACTCAAGTTATGTACCAAAGAACTCCACGTAAATGTGACTCAAATGGCTCTGAACCATGTTGGTGTCAGATTAATGTAGTTCAGATGTCTGAATGTATTGTAACATTTATAGAAACCTCAGCAGATCTGCTGTCACACTTTGTTACTCAGCTACCAGTCACTGTGTGACGTGTGTTATCTGAACACAGAGGGCGTATTTGACATCCTATAGCGAAGATATTTCAGTGTACACATTTCACTGCCAGGTGTGAACGCTCTTCTGACACGAGCTCTGCTTTGGGTATTTTCAACAGAAGTCTAGATTTTGTTGTTTTTTGCTTTTTCTTTTTTGAACTTTGGTTTCTGATTAAACCTCTGTGTTCACAGATAGCCAATTCGGACGGCACCCGGCCAGTGGGCCAGCTTGGCAAGGCGACGAGCTCCAGCGACATGTTGCTGAAACTGGCTCGGACCACCCCGTACTACAAGAGAAACCGGCCCCATATCTGCTCCTTCTGGGTGAAGGGAGAGTGTAAGAGAGGGGAGGAGTGTCCCTACAGGTGAGTAACTCTTTACCCAGTGGGTTAAAAAGGCATTAACGCGTTGTTACCGATCAGCGTCTGTATTTATTATTAATTGTGGTCATCCACAGGCATGAGAAGCCTACCGATCCTGACGACCCTCTGGCCGACCAGAACATTAAAGATCGTTACTATGGCATCAACGATCCGGTTGCTGACAAACTGCTGAAGCGGGCCTCAACTATGCCCCGACTGGATCCACCAGAGGACAAATCCATCACCACCCTTTACATCGGAGGGTTGGGAGATAATGTCACAGACGGAGATCTGAAGTAAACCTCTCTTAAAAATGTTCCAGAATAATTATTCTTATGTAGTAACGTGGATCTTTTATTATTATTATTATTATTATTATTATTTTTACACTAATTTTGATCTAACAAGCTTCTATATTTTCATATTTACAGGAGTCACTTTTACCAGTTTGGTGAAATTCGAACCATAACCATAGTCCAGCGGCAGCAGTGTGCCTTCATCCAGTTCGCCACGCGGCCGGCGGCTGAGATGGCCGCAGAGAAGTCCTTCAACAAACTAATCATCAACGGACGGAGGCTGACTGTCAAGTGGGGAAGGTGAGGGGCTTCCTAGCTCTCGTGCAGCTCCACCAAGCAGAGACACTTGTGCTAGAATGTGCTCGTTAAATGTCAGGTGGGATTGAAGGAGTGTTTGTAACAGCCCGAGGTAATCCCTCCACCACTGATACAAGTTTTAATAAACGCTGCAGCGCATTTAAAAAGGTGATTATAAGAGTTTAACTGTAACAAAGACCGTCTAGTCTTCCTGCGCTGTACGGTTTCTTTGTTGTTTCATAATCTCATGTCATTAATCCACGATTATCCCTTTTTTTTTTTAGATCTCAAGCAGCAAGAGGCAAAGAGGGTGTGAAGGATGGTGTGAGTGAGATGGGTACCAGACTGGATCCTGTACCTGGACTGCCCGGAGGTGAGTCTGCAGGCGTAGAGGAAGCTGAAATTTATGTGTCCACAAAGTGACAGCCACACAAAAATAACTTAAAATCTAATTAAATGTTTACTTGTAATGGTTGCTTTATTTCTTAGAGTTAAATAAACAGCAAACCACTTTATTATCAGTGCATGCACATTTAGGTTAAATAAAGCAAAGCTAAACGCCTGTATTGTTAAATTGTTCTCTTTCATAGCTCTGCCCCCACCACCAGCTCTAGATGAGGAGGCGCCTGCAAACTACTTCAACCTCGACCCCAGCTCCTCTCCTGCCATCATGAACATTGCTTTGCCCCCACCCCCAGGCATAAACCCACCCCCTCCAGGTAAGAACAGCTTTGGATCACTTAGAAGTTGTGCTTAGGCAGAATATATAATCTCAGGTGTTACTTAAATGTTGTTGTTTTTGTTTTGTCTTGTTTTTTTGCTCTCTCAGGTTTTGGCCCGCCAATGTTTCACCCCATGGGTCCCATGGCCCCACCCGTGCCCCCTCCCATGACGATGAGGCCCCCAGGGACAATCCATTATCCTTCCCAGGATCCTCAGCGCATGGGTGCTCACGCCGCACTTGCCTCCCGTCACGCCGAGTAGCTGCTCGGCTGAGGTGCGTCTCGCTTCTCGTGTCAAAACCCGTTTTCCCAAAAAGCTGCTGCGGACCCGAAGACGACGTGTGGCGGAAATGAGCGTCGCTGGGATCAGATCATTCTTATGAATCCCACCTGCAGAGGAGCAAATGGACTGAAGGAGCACAGTCTGTCACAGGAACGTCCAGCAAAGGATCATAAATGATGACTTCGTCTCTTCTCATAATTGATATGTAACTAAACTGTAAAAAGAAACAGACTTAAAACATGAACGTACTAACCACCGTGACCAGGGTCACGTAGAGCTGGTGTACATATGAAATCCCTTTTCTTTACGTTAATCTAGTTTTTGTCTCATTCTGCAGTTTAACATCAAGCCGAATACTGAGGAGCATTTTAAAATCTGTTCGTTTCCAGTTACATTGACTTTGTTTTTTTTCTTCTTTTTTTTACTAAATACAATCTTAATATACAACAGCATAATTACTTTATTGTTAGGCTTCACTTTTTTTCTGAATGTTTTCCATTCATTAAAATGACTCTGTTTTGTCAAGATTGTCTCGCTGTAGATGAGTCATTGGCTCTGTGTTGTCTGGTGAACGGAGAAGAAGGAAAACCACAAAACTAAAGCAAGACTGTAAGAATCTGTAAGACGACTCCTCTCAGATTTGTCTGTATTCGTACACCAGCGGTGTCTGGCTCGGCTGCTCACAACACTAACAATCGGTAGCGGATCACTTAATTTATCATGTCGCAGGGTTAGTTTTCACCTTCCTTGTTTCATACGATTGTCAGGAGGATCGTCCTTTTGTAATAGAAGACGTTTTTTTACTTTAGTCTTTAGCTCATTAACTCGCTTTCAGAGTTCATTAGATTCGGGACTGAAATTGAGGCCCCATCCTCTGGGCGCCCTGTTGAAGTTGGGTCTTCGGCACATGCGGTCTAAAGTGTCCCCGGGAAGGTTCTGGGACTCCACAGCCTCGAAGCCAATAACCGGGATCACTCTCTTGCTGGCCATTGCGCCTCCGAATGGCATCGCGGATCTGGTTTTAAAAAAAAAAACAACAACAACAAAAAAAGAGACTCCTTACCAAACTGGTTACATCCATTATCTTTCCAGAACACCACCCCTGAGTATCGCTCCCTCCCATAACCGGATACCCGACACACGATCCGCGCTCTGCTTTAAACTGAGCGGGGATTCAAGATGAACCCAGCTGGGTGTGCACCGAACTCGACCTCCCTTTCAGCTCCCTCCATTAGAGCTCAAGCTTTAATAACGGCGTCGTAATTTCATAATAATCCCAAGGATGTAAGCGGCTCTCCTCGGGGGGTTGGGGTGGAGGGGGGTACAGTTTCAGACGGGCTGACGGAATCTGACTGACAGCTTCGAGTCAAGGCCGAGTTTCTCCATCCGCCTGAGCTTAACATTTGTTCTACCCTGTGTGCGCGCGCCTTGAGAAAGGTGGTTCCCGTTTTATGTGCCGTATGTCTCGTAGGGCCAGGAAAAGCTTGAAGGGACCCCCCCCCCCACACACACACACACACACACTCCCTCCAACCCTCCCGGTGGGTCATCTGTCGAAGGCTGGAGATGAAAATAGACGTCTCATTGCCGCGCTCCCAAGGAGGTGCAAGCCAGAGACGGGATTCGGTTTCAAACTGGAAACATGGAGCAAAGCCGAGGGAAAAGACGATGATGGATCACCCGGTGAGGTCATTTGAAGGGATTATTTTTAACAAAACGGGGCCTCGACATCCACTTTTTTGAACTCGACACGATTTGATTTACTCGGCTCGGCACGTTACCTGTTGAAGCACCTGTAGCTGGCAGGCTGCAGCCTTTGCGGGACCTGCGGCAGCTGGGCGTTGAGGGAATTGAGAAGCTCTTCGCTCTCTCCCAAAGCGGCCCTCCACGGGGAGCAATAGGATTTGGGGATTACTGTTGTGTTGAACTTCTCGTGGGGAATGTCCTTCAGGGGCCCAGAGTACCCTGGCAAAAGACAAACGTATAAACTCGATCGCTTGAAGAGGCGCCCAACAAGTTTCAGGCGTCATGCTTTTTGTTTTTCCATAATTTCACGTCCAAAATGTTGTCTTCTAAGACAGCAGAGTTAATAGTTTGGTTAAACACAAAGCCTACAAGCTGAACAAACGAACATGCTGCAGTGAAGCGCATACACAGATCAAATTTACACACAAATTTCTTAAATGTCACTCCTGTCAGGAAAATGGAATGACGGTAATTTGAGCTCAGTGTGAATCCCTGATAATAAAAAGAGCTTAGTTGCTCGTCAGGCTGTAAGCAGTGTCTTCTGCCAGGCCAAATATACAACAGCAGCCCCTCAGCAGAGATGCTCGCAGATAATTGCTCTCCACAAACTGCCAACTCCCCTGGCTTTAATTATCACAAAACAAATTCATGGGCTCGGCGCGTTTTCCTTTTTGGAAACGTGGAAGAGCTCTGGCTTCTCTGAGTGCGACAGCGTCCATGCATTGCAGGGAGCCAGCCGTGGCTCATTGCGGCCTGTGACCAATCCCTCCTTCCCTCCCCGTGCGTTGGCGTTTACCTGGAGCCAGGACATCGGGACTGCCCTTCTTTGCTACAGTCTTCTGAAGGTTCACGACCAGACTATGCTTACCCGGGACGGAGAAAGCCTGGTTCTCTTTGCCTCCCTGCGGCTCGGGGCCTATCTGCTGGGGAGGATTGGCCTGGAGATGAACCTGGGGAACACGCCGGGTTAGCTTTTCTGAGGATGTGTTTAAGCCTCGAATGACGTCACACACCACCGGTTTTACACTTGACCTGCAGCAGCGATACTACCCTAACGTTTCGAACAGTGATGGAGGAGCTTTCCAACTAATGCAGTATGTGTCAGCCACTTATTTGTTCTTTACAGAACAAAACATAAAAGTTTGATTACAAAAACTGAGATAACTTTAACATTCTATAACACATACCTTTTCGTTTGGGCCAGTAAAGCCTTATAAAGAAAATCTACGCCCTACTTTTTGGCATCTGTGTTCAAAACAACCTTGTGTCGACTCTTTTAAAGACACCCCTGAGTCGTGGTTTACTAATTTTTTAAAATCTAGATTGGTCTAAGAGGAAATGCATGCGTGGCATCGTCTGGTCTCGGTTCCTCACGTTGATGCTGTAAGGATCGTCGGCAGCGTTCTCCACGGTGAACTTCTCGGCCCTCCTCAGTCTCTCCTGAAACATGCGGGAGCCCCGGTTGGAGGAAAGGTTCAGCTCTTCAATCATCACGTCTTTCGGAACGCTGATCTTCTTCCCCAAGTTCAAACCTGTTGCACGGTGACACGGACAAATGCAGAGTGTGACTCAGAGGGATTCTTCAGATCTTTAGGTGTCCCGAGGAAAAGGTTGTGAACGTTAACATCCTGCCTGTTGGGGACCGCTCTTTGAACGAGCTCCATTTGGAGAACAAGCTTTTTTTCTGACAAGCTAGTGGCTAGTCTAAGCAAGGCAAAGTGGTCCACTCCTTAAAATTTCAAATGGGTTCAACACTGTTTTATAAACTTTAACTTTATTGTCAGGATTCCGTGGTTATTTATAAGCCCAAATAGCAGCAGTAGCAGCTAGCTGTAGCACATTTGGTGCAGCAATGAGCACGTCTGGCAGGAAAATATTTGTGACAAAAATAAAGCTGCGTATGGCTGATTTACCGATTATGTGAAAGTTTTAAAACACCTTCCTTGTGAACCACCTTGAAACCTTTCAGACTGGAGTTGTTCTGAAACCGTCTTGGTCCCACTCAGACTCGCTGTTATCGTTGCAATCCACTCAGAACAAAACTTGATTTCACCGAATCGGGGTCGGTTAAAGACATATTTACAACAGGTAAGATATTAACTGTTCACAATCTTTCTAAAGAACCCTGATTTGTAAGATCTGAACTATTGTTTTAATTGTGAATATTAGTCAATTTCTGCATTTCAGGCCTGCGACACATTGCCAAAAAACTTTGGAAAATTAGGCTTTTTTTACCCCTTTATGTCATTTTTTTGTCTTCAAACATTAATGCAATGTTTCTGCCTTATTGCTGCAAATGCAAAAGAGAAAATACTTTTGCAGAGGCACAGATACAGCTCTGTGCCACCACGGAGGGGTGGAGTTAAGACTTGAATTGAAAACGGTCTCGATGCTCATTCGCACAATTCAAGAAATCGGTAGAAATGTCTGAACATAAAAACACATGGATACAAGCCAACGACTGAACATCCTTGATCTTCAGTCCCTCTGTCAACTGTCATTCATCAGTGTGGGAAATCTATCTGAAAGACTACAATATGAAGCTCCACTCGCACAGACCACCAAAACATTACTGTGGAAAAAAAAACGGACTGGAATGGACCATCTCATCGTAGAAACCTGTATTGTGGTCACACAAATCAGTATCCCTCGTCTTATGTTTTTTTGTTCTCGACACTAAGGCTAGGAATATGGATGTGGAAATCCCTTTCAGTTTGTCTTTTTTGTTAAACACGGTTTTGACAAGTAATTTGTTGACATGCTGAGGAACCTAGACCCAGACATCCCTCTCCTCAGCAACACCTCAGCTCCTCCAAGGATAGTGGTGTCCAATCCCGGTCCTGTGGGCCACTATCCTGCATCTTTTAGATGCTTCTCTGCTTTGAAACACCCTATCTGAATGAATGAGTTGATTAACAAGGTTCTGCAGAACTTGAAAACCCGCTGAAGAGCAGGGAAACAACTAAAACATGCAGGATAGAGGCCTTCGAGGACCAGGATTGGACACCAATGTCGAAGGAGACCCCGTGGTCTTCTCAGTCCAGAGAGGATCCATAATCCATCCAGCGAGTTCTGGGTCTGTTCTGGGGTCTCCTCCCAGTGTCCGGAAAACCTTCCAAGGGAGGTGCAGAGGAAGCATCCTAATCGGATGCCCGAACCACCTCAGCTGACTCCTTTCGACGAGGAGGAGCAGCAGGAATATGTCATCTGGAATTTGATTTGTACATTTTCTGGCTTAAACCAGTCCTCTGACCTGATCTGTCAGGTCTTCTTACCACTTAACTTTTACAACATGGCATGTCTCCCCTCCTAAGCTGTTAAGGTTAGGTGATCGAGAAGTGTGCGGTATTTTTGCCATGACTGCCGAATGACGTGAAGTCGGCAACCTGAAACGTAACAAACGTCTTTCTGTGACTCTTCTTGTTTCTGTCATCACAAAGACAGCTGAGGAGGGCCGATCTGAAGACGCCAGCCCGAGTGCAGCGTCACTGAGTATCCATGCAGCTTTTTCCTCAGCGCCTCTCCTGGAGCTCGACCGCGGCTTGACGGAGGATCTGAAATAGCCTGGAGATGATGTCAAGTGGCGTGTAATGTTTGTTGTGCTCCAGAGTTGAACGGGAAACGGGGCATATAAATAGGATCTGTGGATGAAAGACTTGTCGGAGCAGATGGCCCTTTTTACTCGAGCATGATAAGTGTCGGGAGAGGCCTGGGCATATGCCACCCCTCGAGGAGCTGCCTTTGATCGGCCTGTGTGAAAATAAATAAATAAATAAATAAAAATCAGCGGTGGGAGTCACATTCTGCTGAGTTTACGAGACTCGGTTTCAAAGCCTTCAGCGGTGGGGAAACAAACGGCGGAGCTGGGATCGTCTCTGCTGTTCGAGTGTTTGGAGAATTTCAACAAGACACGGCCGCCCCTTGGGATTTGAGCGGATCACCTTCCCGCTCGCTTCCAAGCTGTTTGATGCTTCGCCCCGCTCTGTTCTGATCTCGCCCTGAGTCGGGCGGAGCGAAGAGGTGAACGCACAAAGGGTCCGCGTCTAAAAAAAAACGCATCGCATCACCTGCGCTCCAACGTCCTGCAGGCGGACTCACCTCCTCGGGCCTCTCGGGACAGAGCTCTCGCCTGCAGCATCCTCTGCTTGGTCACGTCATCCAGCCCTGACTGCATCATCTGCAACGGTTTCCCCCTGACAGGCGGACACATTTGGACCAATATTATCAGCAAGATTAGAAAATGCAGCTTTTCAAAACACTATTACATAGGCAGGCGCCAAAAATTAATTTTAACCGTGTCAATTTCAGTGCCAAAAGGAAGAATACCCACAGCGTATTATGGCATTATGAAGGGCGCCATCCGAAATTAGAATAACAGCTTTCTCCTATAAAACTTAATAGAAATTTGAGACCTAATTTTGTAACAATTTAAGCTGATAAAATGCTGAAGTTTGACATATAAACGGTAAAGGAGGTGTAGGAAGGACCAAGATTAGATTAAAGCTACTGCCAGTGGCTCATTAGGGGTCGCCATGGTAACCACACACCTGTGACTCACCTCCTGGCAGCCGAGTTACTGACAGGCAGACAGAGGAGCAGACTGACTAAAAGTAAGCCTCAGACAAACAGTCGCTGTGCGAAAAACTATAAGTCGTATCAAAAAGATTCTTGAACTGTAAGAAGCAGAAGGCTCTGACGGTCACAAAACTTTGATATTTCTTGTTTCTGCAGTGTTTCATTTAGGAGATATTACAAGTTAAAAAGACCCTTCACTTACAGTTTTGAAGAGAAATGTCAGCACAGAAATAATGAGCTTGGCTGTGCACACTCTGCACTCTGAAGGGGACTGAGGGAAAACCATAAGTCTCATAGCACTGGGAGACATGCTGGATGAAAGAAGACAAAGAGACCTACGTTTTGATGTACGAACATTATGAGAAGTGTAAAGGCTGTGCGAATTTTAGACAGGTTTAGACAGCTCGAAGTTTAAAGTGTGCGACACCATCACTACCTTTAACATAAAGTCTGAAAAATCATAAAACTTAAACTGTCATTGGCTAAAATCTGCTGAAGATATCAAGATGTGAATTCAGGCGTGTAAAGTCCAACTTTTCGTGATCCGTTAAAACTTTGAATGATGTTTCCGCTGTGAAGCATGCCTGATCTGCGGAGCTCCAAAGAGGGTTAAGTTTTCTCTCTTGTCTCACTAAAATCTAATTGTTGTCTGTGAGAAAGCTGTTTGCTAATTAGTCCACTTTGCACGATTCACTGCTGCCAGAACTCATAACAGGCTATTCCTGATCGAAACTGCAGGAGGAATAGTGTTGCAATAATGTGATAAAAAACAAGAATAAGAAGCTTAACCGTCCTGCTGTCTTTGGGTCAAAATGACCCACGAGGCCTCAGATTTCAAACTGGAGCCTCGTGGGTCACTTTGACAGCAGGATGGTTAAACCAGCAGCCTGAGTAGTCAGGCTGCAGTGATGCTTTTTGCATTGGCACCCCTAATAAAGACACTAAAGCAAATCCATTCACAGCCTTCTCACCAGGATGACAGAAACGTCTGGTTTTCTCTTAGAACCGTCTCCTACCTGCGTTTCCCGCCCGTCTGTCTGAACGGCTCTCTGCGGCGTGGCCCGCCTGTCCTGCACCGGATCTGAGATGCTTCCACTGTCGGCTCTCCCACTCCTCTGCAGAGCAGGGGGCAGCGTGTATAAAACTGAACTCGGGATGCCTCCGGCACTTACTTCACCGGGTTTATTTTAGCAGGCGGGTAAGAGAGTGAGGATGAATCGAGGGGAGTGTTCGGCGGGGGGTTATAAAAAGGCGATTAGGGGAGGTAGGGGGGGGCGAGCGCAAAAGATTTACATCCTGACCCCGGGCTGCTTTGATAATAAAAACCAGATCACCCTGTGTGATGGTGTGTGTGTGTGTAGCAGTGGATACTGACACAGAGAGACCAAGCATCCCAAATACACACCTGGAGCACCAACACAAAGACACCCTACGAGTGTTTTTATGACAGGTAGCTATGATCACAGGTCATGACTGCGTTTCCTTGTTCAGGGCCGAGAGTTGAGCTCAGCAGCAGCTGAGGGGTCCCTTTTACTGACCACGGGAGGCCTTTGGCGTCTCTTTCTCTCGCACCGTTTCCAGCTCTGAGCGCGATGCAGCTCTCAGCTATTCAGAGCCGTGCGGCGGTCGTCCATCTGCTGCAAACTCCAGTTGATTCTGCATAAATTGTTCGTTTTGTGTCACCCTTTAGGAGGTGACCTTTGTGTTTATTTACTTTTTGTCCCCTTTTCAACTCGAGTGAGATTTTATCACACATTTTGTTTCCTAATACAAATTGATTTACTGTGCTCAGCAGAAGGCTGGTGGGTAAAATCTTTTCCTTTTTTTATCTCTGCTGAGATTGGAAATTGATTTTGCACCTGCCCACCACTATCTCCCAGTGGGTTTCCTCCCGGCCTCGGACAGAAAATGCAAAGTCATCCTCAGTCGCAGAGATTCATTTGCAGACGCACAAAAGAAGTTGAGGAGTTTTTGTCCATTCGGAGTTTATTCGAGCTTGTCTGGTAAGTTGAAAAGAAAGCAATTTTTGCCTTTTTAAAAAGGAAACCGGAGGAGTTTTTTTTTTTTTTTTTTTTCTTTAGCCGTCTTTTATAAAAGAACATTTTGGCTTTTTGTTCAGCTCTGCCTTTTGTGATCCAAAAGGAATCTGTTTATTTCTGGGTTTTTTTTCAGACCCATTAGTCATCCGTTGGTGACACATGAAGTTGTGACAAGCCTCTTTTGACAGCTCAGGGCTTTGAAAGTCGATTTCTACGATAATTAAAGCGCGTGGAAAACCAAATAAGAGGCAACTCCTCAGTGAAGGTTGTGCGTCACAGCGTGCACGTAGTCATGTGCTTTTGTGCTGTATTTATCCGGCTTTATGTACAAAGATACACAGCTGCTATTAGCTTTAACTAGCAGCACTCGGAGAGGACGAACCTCCTCTTGGACCATGGGGTCGTTAAAACATTGGAGGAGCCGCATCGTGATCCTGATCACCACCAAAATGTAATCATTTGTTCTTTGTGACATTTTTACTTTTTGAGTAATCTTGTGCACAGACAAACAAACGCTACAGAAAACATATACCTCTTTTGGTATAACAATATATTAAAAGTATTTAAAAGAGTCCTGTGTCACACATAATGATCACCAGTTATACACACTAAGACAATTTAGTTTAACTTATTTGAAATAAATAGAATAATACTTTATGAGCAACAATTAGTGTATCCACAGGAATACGCTCTGATAGCTCTGAAGGTTATATGATGCTGGGACACAAGATATTATTGGTATTATCGCCCGTCTCCTAAAGGCAAAGATGAACAATAGTGTTTTTGCCCGTGTCTGTGTCTGTGAACCAATGGATCTACAGCTGGTCGACCTTTGGAGTCGGTCCCGTTCGGGTTGGCCGCCACAGCTAAGAGAAATCAGTCAGCGCACAAATGTCAGCACCTGTCATTTTCACAGGTCTTGAGCTGAAGTGTCTTGTGGTCGTAGCCGAGGGTTGTTTACCGCGCACTCTCTGAGCGTGGCGTGTCGCACGTGAGCTCGAACGTAACGTCACTTGTAAGGTTTGACCCAAACGGCTACAACTCTCAGCATGAGGTGATCCCAGTTCAAAACCCTGGTCATACTCGTTCCTTCGTGGAATGGTAGGCCTTTAAATTGGGAACTAATTGCCATTTGTTAGCAGCAGGTAAAGTGTTTCATAAAAAAAAGCCCAGAGTTATAAACAAGCCGTGTTAAGTTTTTATTTAACAAAAGGAGCCAAACACAGCAGGAGGCTGAGCTGTCTCTAAGGACGAATGAAGCTCTGATGCACTGCAGCCTAAACACACGTCTCTTTGGAAATTAAAGCCTGCTTTAAGCCTTTTATCCACAGATAAAATAAAAAGTTTTAAGTGTGTTGTCTTTTAGATAATATGAGCTGTGTTTGCTGATAGTACGTAGTCATGCAACAGCTCCCTCTCATGTGCTGTAACAGTTCACAGCCTCCACAACTAAAATGACAAACAAAAATACAACAAGCCCAAAGTGTCCGTTGCCTTCAGGAAACCTTCCTCTCTCTATTTGAGTCCAAATATATTTGAGCCATGTAACGGGGCAAACTGAAGGCAGGAGGAGGGCAAGAAGATCCTCTCCGGGGGTGATGAGTGCCTGGTTTATAGACGGTCTCATACCAGAGAGGAGGCTCCCAGTTCTACCCGGTGAGGGCTGAGTTTACCGGCAGGCTCCAGCAGATGCAGGGCTTGACCGTGGGCACAGTGGGCTATAAAAGGCACTTTGTTGACACTGGAGCCCATTCATGCACACGCAGACACGCACGGCACTCAGGATGCAATTGGCAGAAATTCAAGGTTTGAGTTTGGAGGCCCCCGCCGAGACGATGTTACTTTTGAGAGAACATTAAAGGATAATAAGTGGAAGCCCTGACTGTGGAGAGGTTAGGAGCTTACGTAATCGGTCGTTTACTGGATGGCAGGAGAAAATAATCATCATGTCGGAGAGCAGAACTCCTATACTGTCTGATCAACTGAAGTTTCTAAATCCTAGTTCAGTTTATGTTAGCTTTCATTATATCTTAGTTTGGTTTTCCTCAGTTTATCTTCACTTTATCTTGCATCTGCATGTGCGTTTTTAATTTAGATTATATTAGATTTCATTTAGATTATCCCTCATGGTTTAGATGTGTTTAGTTTTGTCTTTGTATTGTTGTGTGCGCTATCATGTTAGATATGTTTAGTTTCTCATGTTTTAGATACGTTTAGCTTCATGATTTCATTTAGATGCATGATTTTATTTAGATTATCTGAGTTTTCATTTAGATTATCCCAGCTCATATTTTAGATATTGTTGTATTTTTGTGTAAAATGTTGTAAAGCACTTTGAATCGCCTTGTTGCTGAACAGTGCTATATAAATAAATTTGACTTGACTATTTGCAGTAAATGAAATCCTTGGACTGGGGTTTGACTGAATTTGTTTTTGAACAGAATTTTATATATTTTCAGCATTCACACAATTGTTTTCCTGTTGTTTTATATATATATATTTGCAATCTGATTACTTCTGCACATTTAGTGCTGTTTTAGTCGTTCATATATCAAAACATTCAGCTCACTGACCTCCGCCAAGGAGGTGAATGTTTTTGGTAGCATGTCTGTTTGTCTGTTTGTTTGTTTATTTGTCTGTGCACACGATTACTCAAAAAGTGATGAAGGGGTTTTGATGAAATTTTCAGGAGACGCTGAGGTTGTCACGAAGAGCAAATTATAAAATCTGGCTCTTACAAATTTTTTATCGACCCGATGCCCCAGGTGGAGGTTTGCACTCTCAGTTCCATACAGTGATGACATCACATGGTGATGATGTCATCAGTTCCATTATGACATCACAATGATAATGGGCCTTGATTTCTGCTCTCCAAGGGCTTCTAGATAAAGCTAATATTGCTCTTTTATTTCAAATATTGAATAAACTGTATTTTGTTGCCTAGTTAAAAAAACGTTTGGTCATCGTAGATTAGAACCCTCAAATACCTATCACCCCCAAATACGAATTTGAATAATTCAGTGATTCAGTTGTTTATTTATGTAAGTTTTGCGTGTAGGAGACCAAAGTTGTTCCATTTATCCTTGATGACATTAATTATAGATAGATAGACAGACAGACAGACAGACAGACAGACAGACAGACAGATAGACAGACAGACAGACAGATAGATAGATAGATAGATAGATAGATAGATAGATAGATAGATAGATAGATAGATAGATAGATAGATAGATAGATAGATAGATAGATAGATAGATAGATAGATAGATAGATAGATAGATAGATAGATAGATAGATAGATAGATAGATAGATAGATAGATAGATAACAGCATTGCACAGATGATAAATAAGGAACAGTAGCAGTATACAGTGTCTAAAGTAACATTAGCGAATATAAAAATGCAAACAAAGCAAAGATAAACAACTATATACATATTTAACAGTGAATAATATTGTATAACCAGTTCCTACCTATTGTTGGGGCGGTGGTGGTCCTCTATCCTCCTGTTCCCATCCTCCCCCCCAGTGAGGAGCCGTATAGTCTGATGACATGAGGGACACAGGAGTTTTTCAGTCTGTCACTGAACACACTCCTCTGGTTGATGATGACGGTGTAGTGGTATCGTCCATAATGTCCAGCAGTTTGTCCACAGTTCTCTTCTCTGCTACTGTCCCAACAGAGTCCAGCTTCCTGCCGACCTCAAAACCGGCCCTCCTGGTCAGTTTGGCCAACCTGGATGTGTCCCTCTGGGATGTGCTGCCTCCCCTGCACGTCACTGGCAACCACCCACTGATAGAACATCCACAGAAGTTTCCTGCAGATGTTAAAAGACTGCAGCCTCCTCAGGAAGTACAGGCCGCTCTGACACTTTCTGTATAGGTGGTTGGTGTGTGTTGTCCTGTCCAGTTTGCTGTCTTGCCACAGTCCGTATACGAGTCTACAGCCTCCACCTCAGCCTCATTCATCAGGACAGGTCTTGGCCTTGGTCTGGCCTTCCTGAAGTCAACATCCAGCTCTTTTGTCTTTGAGGTGTTGAGCTGCAGATAGTTTGAGTGGCTCCAGTCAGCAAAGTTCCTCATCAGGCTCCTGTACTCCTCTGTCATCTGATACATCCGAGGATGGCTGTGTCATCTGCAGACTCCTGCATGTGAAACAGCTGCTCAGATTGTAGCAGAAGACCAAGGTTTACAGATAAAAGGAGTACTTTGAAGAGCTAAGAAAATGAGGAAAAAGAATTAGTTCATTTTATTGTTTACATATTCTGATAAAAAACAAACACATTCACGATATAACACAAAACAACTGAAACAGGATTAGGCTGAAGCCAAATCCTGTTTTCCACATTAAAACAAAACATGAAAAACAGACACAACAAATGAATTCACCATCTGAAAGATCTCACACAGACAGTATAACAAAACCTAACATTTCTTATCTAAAACTTCAATCTGAACAGAATACCAACAGGTTTAAATAAGACGGGTCAAATGATAAACATATACTTTTCTAAACCAAAGATTTAACTGTACCTTCAGAGTGGTGTTGTCTGGATGTGACTCAGGAAACCAAACCGCTGCTCCTTTCAGCTGAGTGCTGCTTGTCCAAATGGGAGAGAATCTGAAGAACGGACAACAAAGTGTGATACATCAAAGGCACAATGACATCACTGATGATGTCATCTAAGGCAGTCAAAGGCACAATGACACCAAGGGCATGATGACATCACCGATGATGTCATCAAAGGCAGAGAGTTGGCCATTGGCACGTTGCCAAGGCAACCTTAGAATCTTCTGGTGAAAACTAAAAACTCCAATCATTTCTGCATTTACCTGTAGTATGAACCACAGGTCAGCTTTATTTAATGCGTCACTATGTTTCTACAGTTTTTATTTTAATACTGGGACACTAGAGCAGGTCGGTTACTGACTCACTCCGAATCCTCATCCTGAATCAGGACCCACGAGTCCGAGGTCTCAGCTGACCCAGATCCTACATGTCCTTTGGCAGATGCCGCTGAATCCACAAGTTAGCGGAGGCACCTAAAAAAAACCAGCTGAATCCCCAGAAATGATGAGGACTCAGATGAGTCGAAGATACATGTTTCCACACATTTAATAATAGTTACCTCCTCCGAGGAGGAGGTTCTGTTTTTGTTTGTGTTTGTTGGTTTGTTTATCTGAGTGTTAGCAAAGATCAGGTAAAAACTAATAAACAGATCGGGATGCAATTTTCAGGAAATGTGGGGGTCGTCACAGCAAAGCAATGGCATCAGTTTTGGTGGTGATCCAGATCACAGTATTTTTTAATCACTCTGTGGCCTTGGCGGTGGTTAGTTAACAATTAAATGGAAAATGGACAGTGCTTATATAGCGCCTTTCTGGCCAACCAGGCCACTCAAAACGCTTTACAACAAAATCCGTGCCCTCGTCTACCCATCTATACAGCACTTTACTTCATCCCTACTAATCATTCTATAGATTCTAATCAGTGCTTTAGATCACATTCATACACTGATGGGGCAGATCAGAGGCAGCGAAGGCTTCAGTGTCTTACCAGGAACTGAACCTTCAACTCTCTCATTGGAGGACAGCTGCTCTGACCACTGAGCTACAGTCGCCCCTATTAAATTAATATTTATATCTATCTATATATAATTTGCACATTTTATGTTTTTGTTCCATTCGTTCCATCATTTGGAGGTTGTTGGTTGATTTGTTTTGTGTGTAAAATAAACACCTCCGATTAATGCAAATGTGGATCGGGGGGGTGTTGCAGGACGACCAACTCAGATGAACCGAATCCCTGCAGAGAGTGACTCTGATTAGAGTGAATCGAATGTACGACCTCCGCCTCTCACCCCATCTCCACAGAAAAAAGCTCTTCCTCCAGTTGAAGGCCTGCGGTCGGGTCCTCCTCAGCTCCACCAAACATGACAGTTGTTTGGTGAAATCAGTCAGTCCATGATCACGTTGAGAAAACGAGGGCTTCTTGTGTTTCACCCGGTTTCATCACTCGGCGTGGCAGGTGTGACACTCGGGGATGATCTACGGCAGTAAGTGAAGTCACGCACGTGGAGGTCTGTTTGCTTAATGTTCTTTGATGAATCCAAATTAGCATAACTATCCTAATCTTTGATACGCGAAAAAAAAAGAACCCGTTTTACTTGTGATTTTGAGAATATTTCTAATTATACACAAGAAAACAAACTTTCTTGTTTGAAGGGATTAATTAAGGCGACATATTATCTTGAGATAATAACATAATTAAAACATTATCACTCTATAAAAGCTTCATAATCACAGGAGAATGAAACAAGTTGTAACATCATTAGATTTATAAACACAATTTTTAAGCAAGGCCTTGTTTAGATACAGCACTTGGCCCATGTTAGAGTTGTAATATTTAGAAACTGTGCATTTTTAGTAAAGAAAACTGATTGACAGTCTCTTTTTTTTTAAAGATTATTCATATTTTCTACTTCCTGCCAACCAGCACTACTGATAATAAGTCCGCACAAGCTGGCACTTTATTTTTAAGTCATTTTTCCAATTAAAAAGCTTGAATTGTTGGCCGGTTTGACACATTAAATCAGCTGTTATTGCCTAATCAGATCTATAACATCTGATTCTTCTGCCTTCCCAACGACCTCCTTAAGGGCTGTGTTCGAAGAGCTTTCCACTTTGTGTCCGTGTCACATGAAGAGCGGCGAAGAGCCACCGGGCGCTGACACCTGACACCAGAGGCGTACGGGCTCATTCAGACTGAAGGGGCTGACAATAAGTCCACCTTAAAGAGACGCTCTTTGCTCTGCTGGCCCCGAGATAAGACCCCGACGCCGGCTGCACGGAGAGCCGGAGAAAGCAAGAGCAGTCAAATTAAGTAGGCCTTTTATCTTCTCACGCTGGGAGCCAAACGCATTAAAATTCATCTGGCAGCACTGGAGGAGTCATCACTGTGAGCCCTCGCTGCCATTTTGGGGGAGGGGCTGGAAGTCAATCAGCCGGGGCGCCGTCCTGACAGAGCTTCAGTCCAGAGAGGAATAACCTACGAGCTGCTGGGAGAGAGGCTCGTTGAATTCCTCGGGGTTGGGGGGGGGGGG
>NC_051438.1:16133913-16179509 GCF_001649575.2 Kryptolebias marmoratus | reverse complement strand
GGGGGGGGGGGGTCGTGCGGAGGAGATGTGTCAGAAGGAGAACAGGTTTCAGGTTTTCTGATGGCTGCCAGGTAAAGAGTACACGACAGGTTCTACACGGGGGGAGCTGCAGTGTCTGGTTGCAGCATTTCCACTGTTCTCTGAGCTTTCACAGTGCTTCATGTTTGTTTTGGAGGTACAGCGGGAGTATGAACCCCCACGTTTGAAATGGCAGCTCCTGGATCTCCTTCCTGACATCTACAATGTGTCTACAACGAGTTTACAACGAAGCTGTTACTGTCTATTAGCGCTGTCAGCTACAAATCTTAGCTCAACATCTGGAACACTGCCTGAGTCACATCCACGTTGATTGGCTGTGGCGGCCATCTTTAATCTGGGCACCTCCAAAAGTCAGTCCTGTTGTAGATGTGCGTCCAGAGACTATTTCCTGAAAGTTTCATTAAAACTTGTCCAGTGGTTCATGAGATATTTTGCTAACAGACAAGTTTGACCCCAACAGGTAATGTCGAACATCTTGTGTGTGTGCTGGGGATGACTCTCAGCTACTTCCACGACAACTTTTCGCTCAATATCTGTAAAACCGACTGATCGCCAGATTTTTGTTTGCTATAGCCAGTTATCTGTGGCGGCCATCTTGAATCAGGTCGACTCCAGACACTAGTCATGAGTCGACCTCCATCTAATAATTGTTGTCAGGAAGAGTCATTAAGACTTGTTAGTGCTGTATGATGTATTTTGGTAGAGACACAGGTAAAAACATCGTCCCCCGCCGCCAAAATCACCCGCCTTTGCCTTCCGGTGGCGGGCGAGAGGGAAGTCACCGCCATCCCATCTTTGATTGGCAATTTATCGAACTCCAGTCATGAAACTCCTACGGCTGCGTTTCCCCTTAAAAACAAAAAGTCCCCGCTCGAATCACAGAAGGATATTTCAATATTTCCAGCTTCATGATAACTTTTAGAGACAGATAACTCGATTGGAGCGTTTATGTCCACGGATCCCATCGAAGTATGGCATCTAAGCAAAAACACACGACAGAGAGAGGGAGAGAGAGAGGGGGTGGTATTTGTGTGTTAATCTAACCGCTGCCAAGAAAACAAATGAGCATGCACTCCAAAATGTCAGAATATATATATATATATTTTTTGAAATGTTAAATCCATTAGGGGCAACTTGGTTAACACGGCGTAATTATTTCCCCGCTGTTGGAATTTAAAAACACCTCCGTAAACGTTTGTCCTCTTGCCGTTTTTTCCTTTTTTCCTTGCTCCTCTTTGAAACGCTTTAAAAAGAAAAGGCCAAAGCAGCGGAGAGCCAGGCCGACAGGAGCTGCTGCTTCGAACTAAAATGGAGGACGAATGAGATCCATACCAGAGAGGAAGTCCATCATCTACCAGAGAAGTCCTGTACAACATCCACCCCCCCATCCCCCACAAACACACACACACACACACACACATACACACACACACAGTGATATAGATCTTTATTAAAAAGGCTGCAGCTGAAGAGTAAAACATCCCTAAAAAAAGAAAGAAAAAAAAAAGCAGCAAGAGCTAAAGTGAATTACAAGTGTGGAAATAAAAGCCTGGGCAGTGAATCAAATCTGGGCCCCATTCTAGCAGCACTTACCATGCATGAAATGAGCCGCTAATTAGCTTGTAATCAAACAGTGCAGCTCTTGTGAGCCTAATGGGAACCCATTTGCAACTGAGAGTGTTTTCCTCGGAGTACATTACCAAAACATCCATCCCCCCGCTCCCCTCCCCTCCTCTCCCAAAAACATTTTTGTTTTTTGCAAGCCGAATGCTCTTATGCCTGTATTGATCGGGCGGCTGAAATGTTAAACGCCACGTGGCGCTGCCGGCATTGTCGATGGCGCGGCGGAGAAAAAGCGACGTCGCGCGTCAAAACCGCGGTTTATTAAAGGGAAGTTTCGAGGGCGAAGAAGCCCTTATGGGTTTATTAGCTCTGTGGTGGCCTTATCATGAAAATGAACCAGCGCTGATTTATTTTGTCTTGTTCGTTTGTTGCCCCTTGTCTCCTCTCAGACAGACAGCTGGATTGCATATCACCCGCCACCTTTCCTGCCAGAGATTTAAACTAAACTCATCTTATGCTGAGAAGAGACGGAAACCTCATGACCCTACGCTCTCCCAGGGCATGTTAGCGCTCGATTATATCACGGGATGACTGTCAGCTACTACCACACAAGCTTTTAGCTCAGTATTTGTAAAACTGACTAAGTTAGAGTCATTTTTATGGTGGCTAATGTTGATTGGCTGTGGCAGCCATGTTAAATTGAGGTGACTCCCAAAGTGACTCAGTTGTAATTAGTTTCTGAGAGTTCCACGCAAATCCGTCCTCTGGTTCGTGAGATATTTTGCTAACGATACGCACGGACACAAGCAAAAACATTCCCCGCTCTGCCTTCGCCTCCTGCGGCGGGCGATAATCGTTCCGTAGCTAAAACTAAACGACTTTTCTTTTCACGTTCTTCTCGTGTCTCCCTGACTGAGTAGAGCGTTTCTGAAATTCTCACCCGAAAGATATCAAATCATCCCTCATCACGGTTCACTTTAATTAGCCCAAAGCCAAGAGAGATCAAAGACGAGGAGCGTCTCTACTGAGAACAGAGGAGACGAGTCAGAGAAGCAGGAGCTGCACTAAGGAGTGAAGAATTCACTAATGAGACCATCTCTGTTAGCGTTCGGCGCTTAGTTGAGTTCGTTGCAGCAGTCAGATAATGACTGACCCAAAATGACTGAATTGTGTATTTATTAGAGTATAAACTGATTGTAATTTATATTCTTTAGGACTGGGCATCAAAATGCAAATGCACACATCTTTATGAAACAGGAAACATCTGTATTATTGGATTTATTTTGCATATTGGCCTACTCAGGGATTTGGCAGCAAGAAATGTTTGTGTCTGTGTCTGCGTGTGTTTGCTTGTCTGTCTGTCTGTTAGCAAAACTTCTCATGAACGACTTATTGTCATCGGCTCTTTTTTTTAGGCTTCTGGTACCCCAGGTGCTGACAGTCAGGTCCCTGATTGTCAGGACCTGTGAACAACCTGTGGTAATCCCAAGTCTCCACAGTCTGGGACTGAACTCTGGACTCCACGATGACAACACTCACCCCCAAAGAGCGGGGTTCATCAGAGACTACTTCCAGAACGTGGGAGTGGAGAGGATGGACGGGTCTGCCTGCAGTCCTGACCTCAACCCCTCTGAACACCTGTGGGATCAGCTTGAGCGTGCTGTTCGTTCCAGAGACATGAACCCAACCACACTGTCTGATTTACAACAAATGCTGGTTGATGAATAAGACGCCATCCTACAGCAGAGTGTGACCGAGCTGGTGAGTAGAATAAGGAAGATGTACCAGGCTGATGTGGCTGTGTATGGTTCTTCCACATGCTACCGAGGCCCCTGTTTGTTAAATTAATGAATTGTGAAATTGCCAATATGTCTTGTTTGTTCAGACTTCAATCATACAATCCAATAAATGATACCAAACAAAAGACAATGGCAGAATAAGCTGTTTGGAAGAGAAGATTTGTCAAGTTTTTCATCAGTACAACCCACAAACTCAACTCTGATGCTCAACTCACAAATGCATTTTCCTAACAAATGTGGCTCTATTTAAGAAAAAAGAAACAGACTTTCCAACTGTATAAGATCTACTGCCAGGAAGCATCTTTACACACAGACATAATCGACCAAACAACTTTAGCTTTAGGTGATGCGCTGATGCCTCTCTCATCCTGGTGGCCCCCTCAGCAAATGTTGCCATGGCAACCCCGCCCGTTAACCGTGGTCATCCAGCCACCTCTCATCCTCCCTTCCTCCCTCTCTCGTCGTCCATTTCTCTCCTTTTTCCGTGGTTTTCCCTGAGCTGTTTGCTCAGTAAACAGCAACCCGGAGTCCGGCTGCGGGAGAACACCTTCAGGTAAGAAGAGAAGACAAATAAAATCAGACTAATGCTGCCTGATTGAAACTTGTAAGGCTTTTATTTTTGTTTTTGCTTTGTATTGCATTTGACAATATGAAGAGTTATATCTTTACCTGTAGTTGGAGTGAAAAAAGGAGAAATCCCAATCCATTGGAGGTGGGACTCGTTATTTCATCATGCCAGTGGTGAGTCTGACCTCGGTGAAGCCACAGGTGACCACCGCCACGCTCCCCCCGCGGGAGGGGCGCCGCATGGAGGCGCACGCCATCGTGATCGTGGTCGTCTTCTGTGTCGTCTGCTTCCTGCTCCTGCTGGCTTTCGTCTACGCCTTCTGCTTCCGGTGCTCCATTGGCCCGTCGCGTAAGGAGTCCCGCGCCGCCAACGCTTGCAGCCTGGAGCCCGAGGACGCCACATACAAGTGCAGCTCATCTGACAGCCACTCGGCTCAAAATGCTGTCTGACATAAAAGTGGGCCATAGCAGGACGAGGCAGTGGAAAAAACAAAGAGTTAAATCGATTTCCCTCCAAAGTCAACGTGAGTTTTGGTAATTCACAGGCATGCATGTCTGCGAGGGCAACGTTTCTGCAGGCTAAATCCATACCCAAAGGCAGCTATCGCTAATAAAAGTGTGTGAGAGAAATGAAAGCGTAAATGTCAGCATGAATCTGGATGTCTTTGAGGATTAAGAGGAGCAGCGATTGGATCCACGCAGAGCTCAGCAGCCATTCGGCTTTATGTTCAGCGTACAGACAAAACGGTTGTTTTTTTTTTTGTTTTATCTTGCCGTCGGCCATGTTTTTTATGCCAGATGCAGAACAATAAGCTGACACGTGCGAGAAGAAGAACAGCGATGAGGAGGAGCGGGGCGGAGATGGTGTATGATAAAGTGCAGCGGCGCAGGAAATTACTGACCTCGTGTCTCGCCGAGCTGAACGGCAGCTAGGAACTTTTTACTTTTTTTCGTTTGAGTGAATTAATTCATGCGTCCTAAACTTTACCAGGTTGCAGATACAGATATACCCACTGCCTTTCATGCCACATGTTTAAACTGAGATCATCTTACGTTGAGAGCTGATGAGTTACGGCCATTTTGGTCAAACTTTTAAAATAACATTACATGCGATTTGTCGACGCTCAGAGTATGTGTTGCGAATGACTCTCAGCTACTACCATATCAAACTGCAGCTCCATATATATAAAACTGACTGAGTCATAGCCATTGTTGTGTTAGGCAGGGACAGTTAGCTGTGGCAGCCATCTTGAATTGGATTAACTCCAAAAGTAAATCCATTTTAGATGTAAATCCACTGATTATTTTCTGAGAGTTTTAATAAAATCCGTCCAGTGGTTCATGAGATATTTTGCTAACAGTTGACTTAAACAGTTATTGGCAAAGTTTTAAGCAAAGATCTTGCACAATGTGAGCGTGTGTTGGGGATGACTCTCAGCTACTACCACACCAAATTCTAGCTTAAAATCTGTGAAACTGACAGAGTTAGAGCCATTTTTCTGTTTGCTAAGGTTAGTTGGCTGTGGCGGCCATCTTGATTCAGGCCGACTCCACTTGTGAAACAGTCATAGATTCAAATCCGGTGATTACATTCTAAAAGTTTCATTAAAAACTGTTGAGTGGTTCATGGGATGTTTTGCTACCACAGCAGACAAACTTACCTTTCAGCTTTTAGCAGGAGATAAAACTACAAGTCATCGTAAAGTTCAGTGTCGTAGAAATCCTGAAAATAGCCAATAAGGTTTGATAACAGCTTCCTCTCTTTATTCAAGCCAATGCATTTCAGCATTTGTTGGCTGCGTGGATTAAACTTTCTGCCGAGTCCGTCCAAATGAAGCTCTGAGGATCGAGGCTGAGGCCGCACAGACTTTTTTGTCTTTGCTCCAAATAGTTTGTTCATCGCCCGGAGGAAAGCTCCGGGTCATGTTCCTGCTGCAAGGCAAAGTTGGAACTTTTAAATGAATTCCTAAACGTGTAGTACGGCACTGCAAGACAAAGGGATTTCCGTGTTGGTTTAAGATAACCTGCTCTGCCTGAAGCTAGACTCTCCCCATCCTGATCGCTGGTTTGCCACATCGACCAAGTTCTTCAGTTTCGGCTCGATGGTCCAGAAGTCTCTGCTCCAGCCACCTTCGGTCCGAACTAGCCTGTCCTTATCCCACTTTTAGTTCTGAGTCTGAAACTCCTGCCATCATTAGAAATAGACGGAGTGTCTTCTGTCTCCCGCAGAAGGAAGATAGAGTCTGATTTTCAGTTTTCTGATGACAGATGAATCACTGCAGTTTTCCTGAGACTGGCGTCTGTAACCAGCTGCCTCAGAAGCCTCCACGAGCCACTTTGCTGCTATTATCACTGAACATACAGCGACAGTCAGCCGCGCTGACAGAAACAAACCAACGAATCAACATGGAGGACTCCCGGAATCAAAACATAGAGAATTATTATCATATATAAAGTAAATGCTCATCCTGTTTGATTGCTGTTTGACAGCTCATTCACACAAATGAAAGCCTCAGTGATGGTCTCATGAGGAGACTCATCTGCATTCTACCCACTTTTGATGCAAATGTATACAGAATATTCTAAACTTGACACAAAAAGGAAATTAGTGTTTCGTTGATTATTTCTGTGTTGGTACAATTTTCTAATAAAGATGTATTTGTGGGTTGAGCAGCAGAGTTGAGTCTGTGGGTTGTACTTATTCTGCTCACCAGCTCGGTCACACTCTGCTGTAGGATGGCGTCTTATTCAACAACCAGCATTTGTTGTAAATCAGACAGTGTGGTTGGGTTCATGTCTCTGGAACGAACAGCACGCTCAAGCTGATCCCACAGGTGTTCAGAGGGGTTGAGGTCAGGACTGCAGGCAGACCCGTCCATCCTCTCCACTCCCACGTTCTGGAAGTAGTCTCTGATGAACCCCGCTCTTTGGGGGTGAGTGTTGTCATCGTGGAGTCCAGAGTTCAGTCCCAGACTGTGGAGACTTGGGATTACCACAGGTTGTTCACAGGTCCTGACAATCAGGGACCTGACTGTCAGCACCTGGGGTACCAGAAGCCCAAAACAACAGCCGATAGCAGAGAAGATTTGGTAACTCTGCTGCTCAACCCAAAAATGCATTTTCCTTACAAACATGGCTCCATTTAAGGGGAAACAAACAGGCTTTTCAGTGATACTAGATTTATTTCCAACAAGCATTGTTACTACAAAGAAATAATCAACCAAAGAAAAATTTCCATACTTAAAAATGAAGTAAAGTGCTTGCAAGAGTTGAAGGTTTAGAATGGAAACCTAATTAAAACATACAAATCAAAGCCACCAGTTCTTTACTGAGCGACCACCCCAAACTGTAAAAGCATCCTGTCTCCCTGAAGGCGTGCAGTTTCAACCATTTTGTTTATTTTTTTTCAAGCTGTAATTGCTTTAATGTCCTCTCGCGTTTGTTTCCTCTCAAAAGCAGTTAAAGCTCAGACATGTTGTAGAACTTGCTCCAAGTTTTTGTCGCCGTACCTCAGGTTTTCATTCCAAACTTCGCACAAAAATCTTTTTTCTTTTCCAGAACAAATCATAAATACAGGACCACAAAAAGGATAAAAAATTTGGGTGGGGGGGGGGAGTTTTCATTTGCATAATTTAATGAGAAAAAAGGACGCAGAATGAAAGCTGGCAGCTGATGTAAATTCCGAGTGCTTTCAGGTGGTTAATTACAGCTCCAGACAATAGAAACAAAGGATCCATTACATCTAGCTGCAGTTAGCGGAGCCAAAATGGAGCCTGAATGAAGGACTTAGCACATTCCAAGGTCAGTCAAAAAGAAGACAGGCTGGTGAGGACTGATCACAGGGGTGCGTGGGGGGCCTTAAAGCCCCGAAGGGGGGGGTCTCTAAAAAGCCGTCTCACCCAGGAGGGATAACCTGAGCATTGAAATCAACGATCTGAGCAATCACTTTTGCAGATCTTGAAGCAGACTTTGAAGCGGAGGGGAGCTTTTTTTCCTCGCATTATTTGCATTTGGGCTGGAAGAACAAACCGCGCTCGCAGCTGGATGCGAGATGCGTCATGTGGCCTAGTGCCTCTGTGAAAAATGACGATGACAGACAGACACGCCGCTGCAAGACTGGCAGCGGGCGCCGTAATAGTCCCGAAATTAACATATAAATGTTCCAGAAAAAAAACGTGCCCCAGCTGAAATATTCATCAGTGTCTCTCCGTGTGTAATTTCCTGCGCTGTTTGCTGCTGTTCTGCCGCGTGAGTGTGAAATAAAAGTCTGCCTGTTCACTTTGTCTCTTTATTAAAAGTGCCTGTCAGATTAGCTCGTAATTGTTTCGCTTGTCACTCAAGGAAAAGTCCTTACAGTCACATTCACAGGAATTTTTGCCCATTGTCGAGATTCCTGAAATAGCTCAGACCTTTTGAAGTGGGACTGCGGAAAAGTTGTGAATAATTAATATCCTGGCTGTTTGAAGGACCTCAATTTGGGAAAATGGAGTTTAATTCGGACCAGACTGAGAAGCTAACAGCTAACCCGAGCACAGCGAAGACCAAAGCGGATTGTTGTCGTCTTAAAATGACTCCAGTCTGATCGGTTTCATGCAAACACTATTTTATAAACCGTTTCATCGCTCTCAGTTTTGCATGATGCCGTTACTCAGGCAAAGATATGATGATGTTCTCGCAGGAAGTGCTCCAGCTAGCTGCTGCTGCTGCTGCTGTCGGCGCTCGCAAATCAGCAAAAGGTTCTACGTACATAACTGTGTAATGCAAAATCAATGGGGATGTAATAATGTAAACCCTGTTTTGTTTTATTTTATTACTTTGAGCTGCCTTCTGTTTTATTATTATTTACATAAAGGCTGTTTTTAAGCGCTAACAGCAGTAGCATTAGCTCGCACCAAACCCCACGGTGCAGCCTGGTGCACTTTCTGCAGGAATATTATATATTTTTTCCAAATAATGGTTTAATTCAAACATGCCGGCGGTGTAAAGGTTTATAAAAACACCATTTGCATGAAGTGCTATGAAAGTTTTGAGAATAGGGTTGCAGCAAATCACGGATTAGCCATTAGCTTGTCATTCTGCTCAGAACTAAAGTCTGTTTCTCCACTTCTACGACAGGTAAGATGCTGTTTATAACCTTTACACCAACCACACTTTAAAAACTCTGAACTATTGCTTTAAAGGTGATATTTCAGCCTGAATGTTTGCACTCTCTGTTTTCTAAATACAAGCTTATCGGCAGAATTTGATGACCTAAAAACACAAGGACAAGGTAAAAAACTACTAATTCTTTTATTGTCAAAAACGTTGAAATGCATGGAGTACACACATACTGCTGTGGATTATGTGACTGCGTGACTACACACTGAGTTTGTTTTTCTCAGTGTTTCAGAAAGCATACACATCCTTGGGGTAAAAGAAACACAAACGTACGTTTTTAGAGGATCAAACGGAGGTGAGTCATTCCCTAATTCTTACTGAAGCTATAATTGTTCATTTGGATTGGCTACATTTGCCAAATATTCATAGAAATGATACAATATGCAAAAAAAAGAAGAAGAATTCAGATCTGTGAGGTGAGCTGTTCATGTCTCGGTTGAACGAAGTGAAAGGTTTTTGTTTTCTCGAGTCCCTTTTCATGGAGCTGCTTCTCTGTTCGGGTCAGTCTTTCACTTCTTCTTGTTCACAATGTTGTTGCAAATCCAGTTCATGCCATCCTGTTGGGTGGGAAAAAAACAAAAAAAAACCCATCAATAATTGTTTTCAAGATTCAGACAATCTGGGAGCAGAAGCTTCTAAACTATAAGACCTTACAGAGAGAAAATACGGTTTCCACAAAAACAGCTCAAATTGATTTTTAGCGCATTTTTTCCCTTCTCCGTGGCTAATGAGCACCCATCTGAAGGGGGAATTAGATGCAGGGGTGTTGGCTCTGACCTGAACTCCCTCCCCAGACACAGCCGAGCAGGCCTGGATCTGCCACTGGCGGTCCCGGTACGTGTGCAGGTTGAGTCCCTCGGCGATCTCGCTGGCCGGCGACGCCGTGGCCAGATCCTGCTTATTAGCGAAGACGAGGACCGGAACGCCCTTTAAATTCTCCTCATCGATCAGCTCGGACAGCTCCTGCACAGACAGCTGCTGCTAGTGGTGGGCAAATCACGGGGAGGTCAATATTTAACGAGCCTCGCTGACTTCGTCACTCGATGGCGAAAATCAAAGTATTTATTTTTCTCCCAGAGTTCGTGTTGAAACGTGTCTGTGGCTTTATGGTAACACTGTTTCATTTCCACACTTTCTTTTTCATTTTTGTTATTTAGAAATCAATTTACTCCCACTTTCAGAATTACTTTACTTTCTGAAGGTGAGAGGTGAAAGGATTTTCGCTCGTGTTTTGTGTTTGTTTGTCTGCACTGTCAGCAAAATATCTCATGAATAATCGCTGCGTGCACATCTCCAGTTGAGTCACTTCGATTTTACAGATATTAAGCTAAAATTTGGTGTAGCATCATCCCCAGCACGCACTCTGAGCTCCACGCACTGGCAGAAACTGTTTGCGTCAACCCTGTCTGTTAGCAAAATATCTCATGAACCCCTGGTTGGATTTTAACGAAGCTGTGAGATGGATATTTGTTGCTTAGATGATAAAAAATGACTTTTATTTAAATATTCTAGAGGTAAAATCAACATTAACACATATCAAGGGAGCTCCCCAGTTATGATGCTTTGCTGTTTATTAATATTGCTTATATTGAAGAATATAAGCATTATAGTTTATTTATTTTTTGAGTTTATCAACTTATTTTCAATTAAATCTGAATACATATGAATACTAAACAAATTAAATCAACAAAATTGAGTAAAAACTACAATCTGGAAGGCATTTTACTGATAGGAGATGTGATAAGAGGCAAAGAAAGCTCTGAATCTCAAAGCTGACAATCAGGCTTTAAATGTAAATGTTTCTGCTTCCTGTCAGGATGTGTTTGTGAGCTCACCAGTCCCGTCTCCTCAAACCGCTTCTTGTCCGCGCTGTCAATGACATAAATCTAAAAGACAAAACATATTGCAGCCAGCTCGTATCACAACCTGTAGAGTTTTACTTTTTGACCTCAGCATTTCAGAAGGAGACACGGATTCTTCGTCTGAAGCTATTTTTACTACCTTAAATCGCTTTAATTCTGCTGGTAAAATATTAACGAGCTCAGCTAAGACACCGAGCCTAAAAATATCTTTTGGCAGTTTTGTGAAACACCACAACTACGGTACATGAAGCGACTCACTAAGAGGTCTGTGTTCTCCAGGTACTTTTTCCAGAAGGGCCTGATCTTCCGCTGCCCTCCGATGTCCCAGACGTTAAGTTTCATGCCGTGGGAAGCAACGCTCTTTATGTTGAAGCCCTGGAAGGAAGCGCAAAGACAGCAAACGTCACAGGACAAGAAAGGCCTCCTGAAACGACGAGTTCGCCGGCGGTGTTCAAAGTTCCTCGCCTGTTCGGAGGTTCACGGGAGTGGAGTCGGCGTGTTAATCCACCGCCAGTTTTCATAACATCTCCTCTGTGGTAAAGCTGTACAAAGACGTTAACCTGAAGGGGCAGCTGAGGAGCAAATCTGAGGATAAGCCCAGAAGGCTCAAGTGAAGTGTATGGACTAATGTGTCAAGTCTGATTTAAGATTTGTTGCCACGTCGTCCTGGGCCGCATCCTCCCTGCCCAATTAGCTGTCAGGCCGGCCCGGGAATCTGCCGGGGCATTGATTATTTTCTCGGACGAGTCAGATAAGGGCGTCAGGTAACGACATTAGAGATTTGATAATGACTTTAGAGCAGGACGAATGAAAAGTGACCCTGGCGAAATGCCACGATCTCGCAAGGAAATGTGCGGAGAGCGCGCAGGCCGGGACGTGGTTTGTGTCCCAAATAAACATGATTCAGCTGCATGAGCTGACAGCCTTACATTACACCGTACGGTCACTGCGGCGTGGTTACTTCAGGGTCAGGGATAAGAGATTAAAGCTTTATGAAACATTTCTAAACAACGCTCACATTTGAACAAGATGATGAAGATGAGTATTAAAGCAAAAAAAAAAAACCCTAAAACATGCAGACATGCCAGAAAAATGTTAAAGAAAACTCTCAAAGCCACAGATTAGATCTTTTGAATGACCTCAGTTTAAAAAAAGAGTTTCAATCTGACTGGATTGATGAGCTAACGGCTAGTCTGATCAGAGCCAAAACATGTAAACAAGTTTTTGTCCTAAAGCTACTCAGATCTCAAAGGTTTCATAGTGGCTCATTTCCTCTGTTGTCCTTTTTGAATTACACGGTCATTCCAGCAGAAATGTTACAATATTCCTGACTGGAAATGCTTCTCAGATTGTGGCTGTTTTTGAGATGCAGCAGTCTTGACCCCGCTCCGACTAGCCGTTAGCTCATCATTCAGGTCAGAGCTAAACTCTACAAAGAGCTACCTGCAACAGGTAAGATGTTAACTGTTTGTAACTTGACCAAAAGGCCAGAACTGCTGCTTTTACCAAAAGCCCGAATGACCATCCGTAACATCTGATCCCACTTTGATAAATATCCTGCAGAGTCATTCGATGGGAACGTTTTAAAGGGATAGTCTGGTCATTTGAAACAGCGATGTTCTGTCTCAAAGTTAGCACCTTCTCAGCTGGGAGTAGAGCAGAAGTCTTCGGCCTGGCTGGGCTAATGGCTAGCTAAAGTTTTTATTTTGTTTTTCAAGCTTATAAAAAAAAATATTTTTTCCCAAAATGACTGGTGTGAAAGAACACTACATGAGCTTATAATGTTGTTTGGTTGAGAAAACAGCAACAAACTAAACAAAAGGTGTTGTGCAAAAGTGTAGATGGTTAATATTAGTGAATGTGAATGTCGTTTTTGAGAAAGCCTGAAAAACAATTATTAATGAGCTCTCCATGGCTAGCCTGGATGACAGCCGCTAACCTTATCTCCGTACCCTGTGGTCTGATGTCACAGCTGAGAAGAAACTATTTGATCACTTCAAAATTGACCAGACTGCCCCTTTAATGACGGCCCACGACAGCCGAATGTGCTCCATGCTGGGTACTTTTCCCTGTGGAGTCATAGTGCAGGAATGCTTCAGCTTCCTGTCCTACCTGCGTGGGGGTGATGGTGTTCACGTCTTCCGAGGCGAAGCTCTTCAGCAGCGTGGTCTTGCCGGCGTTGTCCAGCCCCAGGAGAACGATCCGGACCTCCTGCTCTGCGGATCCCTTCAGTTTCTCTATGACAGAGAGTAAGCCCTGCCGGAGGGGATGGACAGAGAAGAGGTACACAGACCTCGTAAGCCTCTTTCTCTGCTTGTAGTCGGAATCAAAGAGCGGGAAAAACCATTCGGGACCCGGTTCGACTGAACTCAGAGGGTGACTCTGTTCTGTGTTTTGTTTTTGGAAAATCACATCATGGCAACAAATATTTCTTCCTCAGGGGTGCCATGTCACTCTGACTTACAAGCAGTAAACCTGGCTTCCAGTCGAGGACTCCTAAACTCCCACTGACCCCCTCCTGATTTTAGCTCCGAGCTCCTCTTATTTGTGCTTTTTGGGCCAACTGTTGGCAGCGTTTGTGGCTGCCATCGCCGTTCTGCGAGAACTAATCTGAGGCTCAGGATAGAGAGGCGCTGAAAGGAGCTCCATTTGTATAATAGCCTCGTCGTTGTTTAATATGATTAGTCTTCCTGGCTGCACAACCACGGGACACACCAAGGCTTTGAACATTTGATTCGTATATGACAACGCTTGAGTGATTAACGACATCAAAGACACCGACGGAGGGGTGCGCTGACGCAACCTGAGGAATTTAGATAATCCAGCCGGGCTGACAGTTGCATTTGTACACAAACAACAAAAGAAAAAGGGGTCAAATATTTCATGGATCACCTTATGAGAGCTCCAAGGAACTCAGCGGCTCACGTTTGACTTCGTGAGCCCAGTTGGCGCAGATCAGGTCACCTACCTTCTGAGCTTCTCCCATCTTGGTGCGTGTCCTGTGGCCTGGATCGAGGGCTGCAGCTACATTCTCCACCCAAACTCACACAGGTGTGTTAGCGTTCCAGGCCAAACAGACGAGGCGCCGGCAAAACGCTGCCTTTTACTCTTTCCCGTCGCAATAAACTCGTATAGGTTAAAGCGATAATGTCTACCTGGGCGTCAGGAGGAGGGGGCAGGGTGGATGGGACCAGGATTAGGAGGCCAGAATTAGCCCTAGTCATCCATGCAAAGTCCACTCCATCCTCCATCCTTCCCTCCCTCCTTCCTTAGCCCATCCCTCCACTTTGCACTGGCTTTACCTGGATTATCCTTCAGCCACCTGCTGTAGGAGGAAACCAAACAAACAGTCATTCCCAACCCCATTCACACACACACACACACACACACACACATGGATAGATAAATAAAATAATAAAAAAAATTGCCATATGGCTGCTGAGAGAGAGAAAGAGAAAAAAAGCTAAAAGACACTCAGAGCAGCGTGAGGACTCACAGCATCTTAGCACATGACATATAAAGGATTATATCTCGGCGCTGAACTGCAGCTACTCTTCCTGAGTTCATCACCCGACGCTCAGATCCCGCATAAAAGCGCCTCGCGGAGGGGAGAGGGTGGAATTATTGTTCCATATATCCATTACAGGCCAGACGCTGGTAATCTGCTCTGTGCGGTGTGTGCTCCTGTGAGCAGAGCATCCAGCCGGATTAGGGAGAATCTCCATGCTGAGTCTGGATTAAAGCATTTCCAGGCTCTTTTTTTTCTTCCGCCCCACCAAAAAAGTGAGCGGTGTAAGGTAGCTGCTGCACGCACCACATCATGATGATGGCCCCGAGGTTGCAGTCAGGAGTTTACATCCACTCATCGCAGACATGAACGTCATATTCATTCATTCATTCATTTGAACCATTCTTTAGTTTGTTTTAGGGTGGAATGATTACACAGCATACAGATTCAATGATTATTAGAAACAAGAACTGGGTGAACAAGTTTATATTTATTGTAGATTTGCTCAAATTCACACAAGGTCAGAATTATACAGACATGCTCAAGTATATGCATCCACTCCTCTAAAGTTTGGTTAAATGTTCCTGAGCAAGTTGCACCTCAACCACTCACTCTTTGAATCCATCAACAAGCTCCAGGTATAAAGCTGGTTGGATATTTGACCACTTGTCTCATTCCAAATGGTCGACACAGTCCATAAATCTGTAGCAGGGTTGAGGTCAGGATGCAGTATTCAATCGGAAACCAGTTTTGGATCATCGTCCTGTTGGGACACCCAACTCTGTCCCAGCTTCAACGAGGTGAAGTTGAAGAATTCGGAGGAAGTCCCCCTCCTTGTGATAATCTTGCCTGTGTTTTGCCATGCCATGCCTCTTGCTAATCATCATCATTCTCGTCACCTGTGTCCTCAGTTAATTGCCTCCCCTACACCTGGGCTGGGCCCTATATATTCTCCGTCTCTACTCTCCTCCAGTGCCAGATTATGAAAGCCCAACAGCAAGTAATTCTCCAGCGTTCACAGACTGACTTCTTGTGCCTCGACCCTGCTCTTGCCTTTTGGATTTTTCCCCACGCCTTGCCCCTGTCGGGTACTTGCTGGTTTTCGGATTTCTGGACATCGACCCCTGCCTGTGACCTGGATTTGGATTTCTCGCCTGCCCCACTGGTACCGTTGCTTGACTCTGGATCTCCCGGCTTCGACCCCCCCCCCGCCCGTCTGACCAAGAGTTAAGTTCTGCTCCCGCGGCCTACCTTTCGGAGACGCTAGTTCTCACATCCGTTCCTGGACTTCGTTCTGCCGCTACCCTGCAAGGATCGTGTCTCGGTTCTCCCCACACCATCATCCAGGTCAGTGTAACCTTCTCAGTCTGTGGTTACTTCCTGGTTTACGTGAGGATAACAAAATCATCTTGTCTCTTCTCAGTGCGGCGATCAGAGGCCCTCCTGCTCCGCTTAGCATTCACCTCGCTGTTCAATAAAGAAAAGTTAACTGTCGACTCCTGTGTTTGGGTTGAAATTTCGGGTCCGCAATCCGACTCTTGTCACTCCTTCGTTGCTCCGTCTACTTGCATGAAGCTACCACTACCGTGCTTTAGGGTTGCTACAGTGTTGTTAGGTTTGAAAAGCCCCCCCCCCCCCGACGACTCCACACCTACGTCTTGTTATTGTGGCCAAAAAGCTCCAAGTTTTGGTTTCGTCTGGCCACAAACCGTTTGGGTTGTCCAAGTGCACAGCTGCAGATTTCAGTCCAGCTCGAAGGTGTCGATTTTGGAGCAGGGAGGTTTCTCTCTCAGTCGGCACCCTCTCAGTCCATGGCTTCATGTGGGCAGAGATACAGGGTTTCCAGCTGCTTCCAGTTCAACTATTTCCTTTCCTTTGAACGTCCCCGTCGCTGAGAGCACCGGTCAGTCCAACAGGTGCTGTCAAACTAATAATTTTTAAGCTCCCAGCTGCAGTCGATCACAGTCGCTAACAAGAGATCAAGCCAATTTGTCCACCCAGTTCTAGTTTTTTAAAAAATCAAAAGAGCGGTTCACATAAATCCTCAAAAGCTCCAAACTAATATGACGTCCATGCCTGTGATGAGTGTGTGTTTGCTTGTAACATACACATTTAGACTGAGACTGAAAGAGATTTTATTTCACAATCAAACACAGGAAAGCCCGTAACAAAACAGTGTGAGTCTTCAGATTGTATTTTTTTTTTTTAGACCTCAGAGTCCTCTCGGTGTGACTGAAGCTGAAGCAGCACTCTGAGCTGCCTCGACCCGCTGCCTCATCCTCTCTTTGTGTTTAGCTGCCAAAAGGAAAAAAAAAAAAACAGACTTAACGGGCAAAAAGTGAAGCACGAACATAAACTTCATGAGAAATAAAGGGGGTGGGTGTCAACTAAAGCTCATTATCTGAGAGTTGTTCATTAAAAGTTTAGGTTTTAAAGGTAAGTTTTGGCACTGAAAATATCCTAAAATTCAACTTTGGGCAATAAAAACAAGTGTGAATTCAAACATGTCAAATTTTCTCACGCTGAATTGATCCAAAATGATATGGAACTGAATCATGTTATAATGCCACTAGTCCTTTTCATGACATGTTACTTTTGTCATGTTACACACCTGACACAAAACACAGAAAACTGTCATCTCCTACTTTTAATTTGACTTGAACAGAGCGTTTTGGAGATGTCCTATAAAACACAGTCAGTGGGACAGAGTTAAATCGTTAATATTTTGACAGAAATGCGACAGCCTGTTTCAGGAAACTGACTTATTATTCTTCCCTCCTCTGCACGAAAACTGACACTCTCTGCAGACGTTACCTCAAAAACACAACAAGGAATCTGTTTCGCCCCTAGAGCACGTTTTGCTGTGAGTCCCGTGCATGACTGGGACAGTGACTAGATCCACTAAAATTTATCTTTCAGCAAATCAAAACATGATTTGAATCTTGTCATGAAGTTGCCGCTTACTGTAACCTCTTCTGCTCATACGCATTTAGGACACAGTCGTCATGGAAAAAAAAAAAAATCCCAAAATATTTTTATGAATCAGCTTTTTATGAATCATGGCTGGATTTGACTACATTTGCATGAAGACAGAACCAGCTGTTCACCCTTTTTCTTGCCTTCGTGCCAAGTTTTATTCTGGATGTATCTGTCCTTTAAATAAAAGACTAAACCCACATCACTCTTTTTTATTTAACTCTTAAAGAAAAGGGGTAAAGAAAAAGCACAAATAACCCAAACTCAATCCTTACCGGTGTCTTTCTTCAGCTTGATCTTCATAGCCACCCCCATCACTGTGATCAGGGCTAAAGCTCCAATGCCGCAGACCAAAATGAAGATCAATCCGTTGTCTGAACGGTGGTGGGCGGACAGTTTCAGGCACAGGAAACACACAGAGAATGACTACGTTGCTATTTCAGCTAAACTCTGCCCGTCCAAGCTACAGATGGAAAATGAAGCGTCAGAAAGCAGAGGAGTCTACTTACTATCATAAGTGACAGTGAAGGCTTCGGAGGCACACTCGCCACACGAGCTGTTCACGCAGCATTTGTAGTCGCCTTTTTGACTTGACATGACTTTTTCCAGGTAGAGCGTTGTTTCATTCGTCGTTCCTGTGTGTTTCTTTCCATCCTTGAACCATGTGTAAATCAGGTTTAAATCTGGGATGTTGTGAGAACATTTAAGCGTGACTGGACTCCCCTCTTTCACACCGGAGCTGTTGACCTGCACCTTCAGGTCTGATGGAAACAACAACAACATAATCGTTCAGCTGTGACAGTATGAGGTTTACCAGCTGAAGCGCGGACAAAGCTGCTGTTAGGATCGTTAGCGGCCCACCACCATGAAAGATGGAAGATCATGTAAGCAAAATACCTCGTGAACCAGATGAAGGATTTGAATTAAACTCTCGGACAGTAACCGTTTGGGTGAACGTCTACGATGGGATACACTTTGGAGTCAATTTAACGTGGCCGCCACAGGTTGTCAGTCAGAGCAAACACAAAAAAGGCTCAAACCCGGCCTGCTCCACAGACGCTGAGCTAACCTTTGAGTCATCTCCAACACACAGTGCAGGTAAAGTTACTGTCAGGGTTTAACATCGTCATTCCTCGGCAGAAAATCATCTTAGCTGCATCCAATTTTTTTTTATATATCTCTTGATTTACAACAACAAGAACTATCAAATTCAGAAGGTAAATAAAGAAAACAGCAACCAGGAAAGCAGAAATTTGTTGAATCAGTTTAGATTTTTTTTTTTTTTTTTTTTTTTTTTTACTTGTAAATCAAACTGCCGCCCTTTAGCCACAGGTCTCACATGATCTGTTTGAGCACAGACTGTGTTTTGGGGAGGATTCTCAGCTACTACCAATCCAAATTGTTGCTCAGCGTCTTTAAATTGGACGGAGATATAGGCCTTTTTTTTTTTTGCGGCAGCCATCTTGACTCGAATCCTAAAATCTGTTGCCAAAATGTGAAACAAAGATGGTGCTCGACCTGTTGGCGCTCGTCAATCAGCTGTAGTTGTTCATGAAAAATCTTTCAGTGGTTCAGGAGATTTTTTTTTAACAAAGAATAACCAACAATTACATGATCACCCGCCTTTCATCATCATAAAGAGGTTTTTTTTCATCTCTTAATTCAAAGTAAACAAACAGAAATGGACTAACCACTGCATGAAGATTCGTCAAAATAGCTCTGACAACAACCTAGAGGGGAAAACGTTGAACGTTAGCTGCTTTTTTTCTTATCTACAGATGCTCATTTGAAGAACTTAAGTGCATTTGAATTTATTTACTTGTGGAAATGTTACAGCCTTGGCACTCCTCAGTGGCAGAACAGAAGCACATATTAGCTGAAATAAGACAAACACGTTATTTTAGAGCCAACACAGGACACGATAAGCAAAAACAACACATACAAATAGTAAATAACTATATATTTGCAAGTACTTTTTTTTACCTATCAGAAGAAGTCCAAGCAAAAGATACATCTCTGTTCTGATCATCATCTGACAAATAAGACAGAGTTAGAACAAATTATGAATTAAATGCAATGAAAAACTGCTTATTTTTAGACATATAACACACTGGGAAACAGTCTGTGGTGTTATATACTCGATATATAGCATTAAAAGGCTCAGATGTCTTGACTTTACCTGCGTTTCTGCTCCGCATGCAGACTTGTGTGATGACCTGTTCTGCTTTGCTTAAACTAATGGTCTCTGCAATAGAAAGAGCTCCGCAGAGCAGATTATAAACACTGATAACGATGCAAATTCATTCATTCCTGGAACTCGACAGCACAAACACTGCCACTGTTTATCTGCTTCGAAGGTGACACCAATAGCCAGCCGTCACAATTTGGCTGCCAAGGCTTACATTTCATTCAGTTTATAAAAAACAAAAAAACAATTTACACTCAAATTTACAAGTCAAAGCTTCACTTTATCCCTGATTGAAACTCTCTGAGTCCGGTTGGGCAAAAATAAGCAGCTTCCAAGTGAAATTGATGACATTTGTATGAACGTAACAAAAATAGACAAAACGTGAAGCAGAGGCGAACATGCAAAGACGTCCACTGAGGGACAGAGGAGGGCTGAAACATAAGCTGCTATCAGGAAAAACTGTGCTTCTCTATGCAAAGTGCCTACTGTCTCTACAAAACACTATAAATTTGGACTAATACTATGAAGAACGTTGCATATATGTGTGGCATTACAGCAAAACTGGACGGATTCAAGGAAAAAAGGTGGATAAAATTCATATACAACCTTCATAATCAGTAATTTATTCAAGCAGTGGCCAGCAGAGAGCACTGCTGGGCTTCTCTTTCAGATAGATGGAGGGTTCGGAGAGCACACTTTTAGAAAGGCAGGGTGCAAAATGGATGAAAATGTTCTGCAATGCATTTTTTTTAGTTTAAATTTTAGGCCACAGAGAGAAAGTGATCGGATGGCCTGGTCTGAGAAACAGATTTGCATCTGAGCTGAAAAATCATATTGAACACATTTGCAGTCGGTGCTTCTGGTTCCCCTTTGGTTTCTGTTTTCTGGTATTTTCATGTGAACTAAACCTAGAAACTGCTGGCCAGTCCTGCTTGACCTGCAAAACTACTCTAATTCACAGTTTTACAAGCAAAAACAAAAAAAAGGGAGCAACAGTTTGGGGAAGCTCAGCAGAGAGGGAATGGATTTTTTTAACCCGAGTCCTTCATATGTTTTTGTTCAGCCTGACCCCCGGAAACTCTTCAGAAGGCCCAAAAACAAATCTGACCCATGACTAATTTATTTACTGATCATCTTCTAGACTTTAACAGGGAACTATGAGTTTTTCAGAAGTTGAGAACATGACTGCTGTGCAAATACAGTCGGTTTTGGAGCGAAGGAAGCAATTTTGCTCCACTTGGACTCCCAACAAGCTTTAAAATGTCTTCAATGACGTCCATTTTAGCTGCTGATGAGACAACTTTCATCCTGCATTTTGTGGTCATCACAGCAGCTAAAGAGCTTTGTTTCTCAAAGAATTCATTTGGACGTATTGTCAGCGCTGAACCGTAAAAAAAAGCTGAATTTCCTGACATGCATTTATTTCTTTGCATTGTTTTCCTCATCTTCGTTGAATATCGTATTGTGTTGTAAACAGTCTGAGAAGCATTTGTTTTTTTTAGTTTCTTAAAATGCCTTTAAGGTCATTTTGAGTCTCTGCATTTTATGTCTTTGTTGCTTAAAATGTTTTCAGACAACTTTAGGTCATTTTGAGTGTTATTTTGCATACATGCTCTATAAATTACAAGCCTCTACATTGATGTAAAACCTCACTAAGTACTACTTAAATAGGTTTTACTTTATCTGTTGAGTTGATCTTTTTTCTTTTTCTTTTGTTTTCCACAAATATGTATTTTAATGATCTAATTTCAGACATTTCTGTGACATTCAGCTGTTCTCTCTCACATGCTGCTCATTCCTATTACTGTACATGTAAACATTTACTGAAAAGGTCACAGCATGTAAACTTTGAGCTCTGAGCACAGATGACTGTCCCTTCATGAGCATAGAGCCACTCTGTTGTTTTCTTGTCACATTTTGCATGTTATATTTACTCCTGCGCACATAAAACCCTAAATAAACAGGAGCAGCTCAGGGCCAAGCGGCTAGGCTAACCTGCTAGCAAAGTGGCAAAACTATCAGAATTTTTAAAAGGTTTTGTAATAAAACCACCTATAAATCTTTATTACAATAATTCTTCAACGCAACACGTTAAAATGAGTAAAAATGCTTCGAGATGCAGGTAAATTTTGATTTAAAAAGTTGTGAAAAAGACGTTAGTTGGGCCAAACCAAGCACCGTTAATTAAACGGACGAGTCGCACCTGCGCATGTTGGTTCTGCGCATGTCTGAACTCCGGGGTGGGAACGCCTGTCTGCTAGCATAACGCGGTGCTAACTATCACCTCTGATGTTAATTTAGCATTTTCTTGTCTTTTCTTGTTTTTAAAAATGGTTGCTTTCGGGGCGCTTTATCACAGGTTCACCTGCTTGGCAAAGTTTGCAGCTCAGAAGCAGCACAGGAAATATGGCAGGCGGTGCACTTCTGTCAGCGGCAACACAGAGACAGGAAAGGTAATTAGCCAAGCAGCTAATAGCATTTTGAATTTTTAATCTGTGGTTTGTTTTGTAACCTAAATGAACTTCCTTTATTTTCAAACCATACACACTAATTCAAAGTGAGGAAGTAACTTTGTAAATTTAGACAATTTGCTCTTTTTAATAGAACTTGTATTCATATATGTAGTAGGGTTTTTTTTTAATATAAAGCCTCTGCAGCGTTATTTGTTTTTATAAATAAGGAAATCTTTGGAGCATTTCCACTGAGCAGCAAACCTTTTGATACATGCAAAACCAAAACTGCTCAGCTGCAGCTGCACTGCATTTATTTTTATTTTAGTTTTTTCAAACAGAGTAAAGCACCAGCAAAAGCCAGGCCAGGATAGGCAGACTGTACAGTGACTACATGAGAAGCACAATGAGTCTGCCTGTGTCCCCACATCACAGAGTTTCTCAAGATGTAGGTTGAAAACAGTTTGATCATAGTAACCAGACTTCCTCTTTTGTGGCTTGTTGCTATGGCAAGACTTCCCTTCTAGGCAGGAAGTGACAGGAAGACCCAAGTGATGCGTTTTTTTGTGTGTGACTGTTTGTGTATGAGAAGTGCACATGAAGTTTGGGTGGAGCACTCTGCTGCGTTTTTTGACGGTTTGCGCCTCATAGAAGATTTCAGTCTCTTAAAAAAAAAATCCCGGACCACCATGGCGAAGAACTTCAATAGTTTGGGGATCCCTGTTGGCCACATGGTGAGTTTGCACCACTGCTGAGAGGGCTGAGGTGGTTCTGTCGCTGTGCTCTGTGCCCACTGGTTTGTTTGTGCAGTGGTTCTGGATGTGACAGGAGTTGTGTGTTGATGCAGAGTCTGATGCTTTTATTAGATGCCGTCGTTATGGAGCATGGAGAGGGCAGAGGAGCAGTTGTGCTGTGTTGGCTCGAGCTGCCTGCCTTCACTCCTCTGCAGGGTCAGATCCAATCAGGCTGCGTGGCTACATTCGGTTGCCACTGAAAACAGGCTGGGCCTTTTCTGAGCCAGAAGCAGAAACCAAGCCATGCCTGTTGTCCAATCTGTCAAGTGTAGGCTGACTTGGCTTGCATTCACTCGCTCTGAGACCTATTGCGTTTCCTGAAATGGTTCAGCTCTGAAGAAAAAGTACCCTAGATGTATTTTAACGAATCCAAAAGGTCTTGGATGTTGAGTTATTTAAAAAAAAGGGGTTGCTCTCTGTTCGCTCGTCTGTCGCTGCTTTAAGCGCAGATAACAAAAAGTGGACAAGTAAACAAATGATTAAGCATTTATTTTGATAGAAACTAGGTGAACTGTATCTGACTTCCTGTTGTCCTGCCTCACAGCAAACACTTAATTGTATTTTGAGTAGTTCTCGGCTGTAGCCCTCAGCCCATTAAAACGATATCACACTAGGCTGTGACTCTTGGAGACTAGTTGAGGACTGAAAATGGGAAGAAATTAGGCTAATTTTTTATTGAAGTCTCACTGAATTCTGAGTGTTTGCAACCAAGTGACCGGCGGACCACATGGCTGCATTTTAAAAGGGATAGTTTCCTTGTGCATGAATGGCAGAACTACATTCCTGTGCATTATTTAGTTGTCCACCTCTGCCCACGTCATACACACCCTGGCTCGTCTTTCACCCACGAGGAATTGGACCTAACGGTTCTATTCTGACGTTTGACTCAGCTCATCAAAGGGAACTGGTTCTTTCGGCCCCCAAACTGGTCTTCCGACTCTGAGACGGTTCTCAAATACACGGCTCTTTGAGAATGTGCTGTTGAACCTGTTGAACCCATCACTAGTACCCAACATGGCAGCTGCCCCCAGGTATATGATTGAATCACTTTTTAATTGAAGACAGGTGGATTTTGACCTGACAGTTTTTTAAATAATTTATTATTTATCATTGGTGTGGTTCATAGATCTTATTGTGTGTCCTCATTTTTGTACACAGAAAAATAAATTTTAGCCCTAAACAGCCAGGTATTGTCAAATAAACAAAGAAATCATCAATGCATTTTAATTTATGTTCACCTTTCAATTCTACTTATTCCACAACTCATCTAAAAAGTTTATAAAGTCATGTGGGGTGGACCAGTCTAGAAAGGTGAGTTTGGTGAGAAGTTTTAAAGGTTGGGAAGTGGTTAATGATGCAGATGGGGAAGTTGAAGGTGGTTTTAGAAGTGGGGGCGCAGAACGGTTGAAGGCTCTGAAGCCCATCGGGGTGGAGCTGTGAAAGGGAGAAGAATCATAATTTCAATGAATTACTAGTCATACAGCTAGTTATTGAGGACGTTAATATGTTCAGTGTATGTTTGGACGATATGACCAAAAACTGATGTTGCAGTATTTGGTGGGCTTTATCTCAATATTTTATGTACGTGGCCATATTTTAAAATCCTTGTTTAGTCACTGCATCTATTAGCCAATGGTGTAGCAAAATTGTGACTCACAGACACTTGTTCCCTCATCAGGGTAAAAAAACAAACAAACCTCTCAACTGTCCACTCATGATACAATACCGAAGGTGGAGTCCAGCTTCAGAACAAAAAAAAAAAGTTTCAGTCTGTGCAGAGTGGGTGAGTGGTTTCTAAAACAACTAATATAGCTCATGTGTGGGAGAACACGGAAATCCTTCTGACCAATATTAATACCATCAGACTCAGATGCCATTTGGTGACAACAGGCTAGAACGAAACATGAGCAACACATAAAATCAACTGGATGACAACAGCTGACAGAGTTTGAGAACACACACAAACAAACCAAACACCTAACACTAATACATGCACGTTGTAAGTAGGAATACCTGAAACCTTTCAGCATATAACACAGTGCTGGAGGCTGGAGGGAAGGCGAGAGGGGTGGGGGTCTGCCCGAGTTTCCTGGATGTCAGGTGGAGCGACCTGTGATGCATTAGAAGGGCAAACTTATGAATTAGACGCAGATGGCGAAAAGGTTGTTAAAATTGATGCTTGATAGTTGCAACAAAGCCTTTTTAAGGTATCGCACAAGGAGCAATGCGTGATCTATCGAATATATTCGTCCCTCCCTCTCCTAGTTTAGTAAAAATAAAGGTTCTGGTGACAAATATGGTCAGCAGTTCTGGAGCAGCTGAAGTATGAGGATAGATTTGTGGGTTAAACTGGAAAGAAGAGCATTTCAAAAGCTCAATTAGATGTAGGGTGTTGATGAGCGAGAGAGAGAGACAGAAAAAGATAGCTGACAGTGAGAGCAGATGAAAGTAAGTGGAACGAGAGATAATGATGTTTATCAAAAGGATAAACTATTCCACGAAGGACAACACCCACATTGTTAACCCGAGGGAGGTGGCAGACTGTGGAGCAGTCAGTGGAGGCATTCAGAGAGCGTCGGCTTGAAACCCACAAACTCTGTTTTGTCACTTTTGAGTTTGAGGAAATTGTAAGAAAACCAGTTCTTAATTTGTGCTCAACGGTCAGAGAGGGAAGAGAGAGGAAGTGGGGCTCGTGTTGTATCTCGCCAGACGTAAAATGAAGCTTGTTTCAGTCTGTTTTCTTTTATTAGTAGATTTAAAGTAAAGAAGTCATGTCATTATTTTCTTAATGAGTTAGCTGTAAAAGCTATCTCAGTATTAGCTAGAGTTTGAGAGAAAAGCTGAGTAAATAGGAGATTAGAGGAAATACAAGAGTCGCAAACAAATTCACAAAAGACTGATTAAAGTGGTCATGAAATGTGCAACAGCTGAAGATCTAAATCATAAAAGTGCTCCAGTTGTCACTCCAGATTAAAGATAAACGTGCTGTAGTTTTATTAATGTGATGTTAAATGACACATGATTAACAGTGACAATACGGGCTTTTTTTGAATTTTTTTTTTTTTTTTTTAATAAACCGCCACAGTCGGTTTGCAGTTTTTTTTCATACTGTAATATCCGGCACAGACAAGAGCACGTGTGGGAGGAAACGCAGACATACAAACTCCAAACAGAAGTGCATGTGAATTAAAAACAAACCCTCTCCATGCCCGTTCAAATAAACCACCATAACACCTGACTGCAGAGCTGGGATCTTCACCGTGCGTTGTGTTTTCTCAGGAACAGTATCGTCACGTGGGGCTGCGTTGAAGCACGGTTGCACAGGTTCAATCAGCTACTGTGATCAAGAAGCTTTTGCAACATGAATTTTGTGCTCTGAAAGCTGAATGAGAGCTGTTGTCATCGATGTTGTAACCACTTCCTGTGAAAGCCGTCTTGGCTCGTTGCAGTACGTTGTTACACGGAGCGGAGGAAAAACTGTGTGCAGCTGTTGTTCACATTTCACTTCCTAAATGTATGTATTTCTAGTTCGAAGAACATGGTGTAGCTGTTGCTGATATGTTGCAAAGTGTCCTCAGTTCTTTTTTCCTGAACACTCACTGAACCTTGTGTGTTTTACACATCTGCTGTAAATTTATTAATTATTTCTGATCCGTCCAGTTAATTTCGCAACTAAAACAAACATTGATCTGAAACAGAAAAACAGAAGAAGTGGTCCACACAGCACAGACAGAGAGGTTTTATGCCGGTGTCTTTCCTGTGTTTTTCATTTCTGCCTTTTCTTTGTGTTCACAGAGCCAGGCGGTGTCAGATGGAGGTAAGCAGTTGAAGTCAACATGCTCGCCGCTTATCTTTTTTTACATCTCTCACTCGGGCGATCTGAAACACGTCTGTGCATGAAAATATCTGATTCAGTCTGACGCTTGAGTTTTTTTTTCTTCTCCTCCTTTTCGCCGCTGATAAACGATTGTCTTTGTGATTGCGCTGCAGAGCTGAACATGACTGCGCGCGGCTACGGAGGCAGCAGCTCCAGCCTCCCAGGGACTCCAGGCGGAGACGCCGACCCCGCCAACAGCGTGCTGAGGTGGGCCGTCTCGTTCGAGAAGCTGTTGGAGGACCCCTGTGGGGTCAGCTACTTCACGGTGAGGAAACACTCTGAGCAGTTTTGGATTTTGAAGAAGTTTCGAAACAACTTGGCGATGTTTTTTTTTTTAGTTGCACTAAGAAAACCACACGTGTTCACGGCGTTCGCCTGTGTTTGTCTGCAGGCCTTCCTTAAATCAGAAGTGAGTGCAGAGAACATTTTATTCTGGCAGGCATGTGAGAAGTTCAGGAAGATTACCCCGACCTCTTTGGATGAGGTATGATGGCTGCTTTTAAATCAGATTGAATTTTACCCACGACGCTGTTGTAACACTGGGAGCTACGGTGGTCAGTGCTGCGGTCTCGTAATCTCTGAGGCTGCCGGTTCAAGCCCAAGTTGGGTCAGGAAGAGCATCCGGGGTAAAATAAATGCCAAATCTTTTATGCAAGTTCACTTACTGTGAAAACCCTTGCAGAAGGGAGCATCTGAGAGAAAAACAGCTGTTGTAACTCAACGTTATCTTTTATTAAACACACTCTGTCACCATTTACTTACATCTTTTTGAAGTTGTATCTTTAAGAGAAGTAATATAGTAGTTCCTCAATGTTGTATTAAATACCCACCTTTAAGTGCTGCAAATGAACACAAATTTAGTTTTCTGTTGACGGTGGTGATGAAATGAGCAGTCCCACGAAAAAATAGTTTTTTTTTCTAATTAATTCTTCTGCCAACAAAATGACAAATTACATATTTACCAGTTCTATGAATGCTCAGCTTTTAGGGAAATTAATTGCCTATTTGAAACTTATGACTTTCATCCTGGGGCCTTGGTGGATGTTTTGCTACAGGGACTCCAGACACAAAGGAGAGGCCCTCTGTCACTTCATAGTTTCACATCTTAGATCATAAATTTTCACTTAGTGTCAAAATTATAATTGTAGTTTATGGCTTCAATTTGGAATTGTCTCAGCTGTGCCGTCGTGTTTCTGTTTGAACGGTTCGTGAAATATGATTGGGATGGAAAGCTGAAGTAAATAAAAGCGTAACCCCTGCCCGCAGCTGAAAGCAGCAGCTCGTGCCATCTACAATACCTACCTGTCCGAGAGCGCGCCCGAGTCGGTGAACATCGACGACGCCGCCAAGACGGAGGAGAAGGACCTGGAGCAGCCCACTCCGGACATGTTTAACAAAGCCCAGACACAGGTCCGCATCAGCTCCTGTTCCGTTAGTAAAAACAGTAGTTTGTAGGTTGACTGTCTGCTCCTGATTCCCCTTTTCTCACGTCAGATCTTTAAGCTGATGAAGATGGACAGCTACAGGCGCTTTGTCCGCTCTCCCCTCTACCAGCGCTGCACCTTGGCGAGCGTCGAAGGCAAACTCCTGCCACAGATCGCCACAAAGCCTGCACACATGGGGTCCTGGGAGGACGTGGTCTCTAGAGGCCCCTCAAGTGACAAGAAGGTACATGAGCTGATGGATAGGGGGGAAAAAAGGAAGTGTGAGATTTGAGTTTGGCCTTTACCGTAACTTTGTAACCTTTATTCTTAAACATAACAAGAAGTCGGACTCTAACAGCTGGCTGGGTGGGAGGAGTGCCTCGGAGAAAGAGCAGAAGAGAGGATCCTGGGGAGGTAGTGCCTGACATTTATTACGTTTTGTGCCTCTAAGTCAAGAAATATTTGAATATTTTGTATTTGTCTAATTTGTCTTCTTTTGGTTTAAATTTGTCTCTAAAAATCTACCAGATGTCCAAGTCTCAGGAGCCTTGAGGGACTCTCATCTATCAACCAGTAGTGTGGGGCTTGTCTCCCTCCACAGGCAGGCGGAGGTTAGTGCATTTGTGACAAATGTTGCTGGAAAAGACTGAGCTCAGTCAGTCAGAAGTTAGTTAGTTAGTGCAGTTTTAAACTGTTCAATCTTTAAGTCTTTTCCTTCCTTTCCCCTCGGTGGTGTAGAACGGCCGCTCCAGTCCTCGCCTGCCTGAACAGGGGGGTGGAAGTGGAGGTCGGCTGGGTGTGGAGGGAGGTTACTGCTGCGTCTACCTGCCAGACGGGAGCGCCTCTCTGGCCCCGACACGAAACGGCCAACAGATCAAAGACATGCTGGCTAGCCTGTGTGAGAAGAGAGGCTTCCCTCTGAAGGATGTCATCATTTATCTGCATGGCAAGAACAAGGTGAGCGTTCCTGCTCCGTGTGCCGCCGAGGCAGCCTCAGTCCCACGCTCGAACAGCATTTGGGTTATGCATGTCATAGATGATCGACCTCAACTTCCTCTCACCATTTTTGAAACTTTTTTTTCTTTTTGGTAAAGCTATGATTTGTGTTTCTATATAAAAAACAAAAGAAAAAACAGTTTAATTTCTTCCTGTCTGAGACATGATTTCCATCTGTCCCGCAGCCCTTATCTCTGGACCAGGACTGCTCCGTGCTGAGAGATCAGCAGGTCACTCTCGAGCTCAGGGTGACGTTTGCGTGAGTCAGCTGAGTCACTTTTCTTTTTTTTTTTCACTCCTCCTCCTCCTGTTTTTGTCACCGCAGCAGGTTTTTCACACCCACATCCTCACTATAGCATATCATATGTCACAGTATGAAAGGTTTAAAAGAAAGTGCTGGTATGGGACGCATCAGCTGGCTCTCTTTCATTCAACGTGTTATCAAGCGACTTTTTCAAATTAGGTCCAAAATGATGTTTGAGCAAGGAAGTAATTGTTTTTTCTTTTGACTGATTTGGGTCCAGTTTGTTGTGTGCGGGTTGTTAATTATGCGTGTTTGTGTCACAGGCTGGAGATTGCTTTCACCAATAAAACGGTGGGAATCATGGCGAAGTCCAGTAAGACTCTGCTGGACGCCCTCGCCGTGGTGATGCAGAAACACCACCTCAAACCTCAGGAGGTCTTGGTCACCATGGTGAGTGTGTGTCGAGCACGAATGGGACCATTATATGAAGCCTGTTCTGAGTGAGCGAATGATTTAAAAATATGTGTGTGATGTAAAACTAGTTTAATTATATCCTCAGTGGATTTGAAGTTATTTCCTGAACCCTGTGAGCGCTTTGAACACAGAAGTCATGCATGAACGAGTTTGGAGCAGTTAATATGCGACTTCAGTAGCACATTTCTGTAGCTAAACTCACCACAATTATTTCAAAATGGCGTCTTTCACATTTTAAGTGTTTTTGATCCTGTTGATCTGCACTGTCAGTCTCTGTCGCAACTGGAGGTTTGTTAGAGTTGTTCCTGTTCTGGTACAAAAGGAAGGTACAGCATTTTATTTTGTACACAAAGTTGTCTTTTATTGGAAAAAGCCAAGTTGGCAAGTTGTAGGTTGACCTTTGGGAAATATCAGCAAGCTTCTAGCCAAGAAGCCTGATCCTGGCTGGACCGGTAGAATCCAATGAAATTTGTTAGTTTCCATAAACCGACTTTTAAACCTCATTCCAAGAGTTGAGGATGTCACTCAGCTGTGATTTGGGATTACTGTAAAGTGTGAATGCCAAACTTTATAAGAGAGTGGGCCAACTTTATTCATCTGAAAATGGTCCACACTTTCTCTGGATGGTTTTGTTCTTATAACAGGCTATAGATGCTGCATTTTAAAAATAGATCCTTCACGTGTTATAAGGCCATGACAGATTTTAGTTTAAGTTTCTTATAGTTTAACAAGCAGCACTTCCACTCCGGAGCATCACACTAACACCACCGTGCCTGAAACTGGTACAGAGTCCTCTGGGATTGAATGTTTTTCATTTAATCATCCAAAAATGTCTCTAACTTTTTTCTTCAGAAGGCATTTTAGTTTGTCTGTGTCACCATCTGCTTCTGTTTCTGGAGAATATTCCCATACTCTAGTCACAGATTGATTTGTTATTCTTCAAAAAAATAAAAGTCTTCACCCATCATTAGTCTACTGCATGCAGCTGTAAGACCAAATAAATGTGGAAGCTGCAGGAATCCCTTATTTCTCAGATCTTCACTTTATGAAACTGTTTTAGTCGATCTGTTGTGGGATACCAGTGATGAGGTCTGAGGAAGTCAGTTTTGTTTGTTTACATGTTTTGACCTAATGCAGAATTATTGTTTACCCTCCAAATTTCTTGATTTTTAGATTTTTATTCAATGAAGGTAAATGTTGCACAAAGAAACTGTAAAAGTTCAGTGTTTTTATGAGTTTTGTTTGTAAACTTCTAACTTAAAACACCGATTCTAAAGCAACAATTACTGCGTCAGTGTGTGAGATGATATTTGGATAAAACTGAGTGTTACTCTATTTAACAGCATCTCCTGTGTGTTTTCTCCTTCTGTATAATGACAGACGTGTCCTCTGCTCACAAAACTCTGACTGCGTGTCAGTATTTGTCCAAAAGAAATCCTCCATCCTGATTTTTCTCTTTCAGGTTGGCAGTGACGAGCCCCTGAACCTGAGCAGCTCTGTGTACAGACTGGCCAATAAGACGATCCGACTGGACAGAACCAAAGGTTAATATGTTTGACCCGTTTATTTCAAAGACCTGCTTATTTGCTTTAAAGTGAGCCAGACAAAGTTGGAATTGCATCGTTTCAGCTGCTGTTCTGCACAGCTCCCTGAATCACAGGATTAGAAGAAGCCTAATGAGAAACTTGACTCAAAGTGGAAGTAAATCAGATAAAGGCGATCTGCTCCCTGTCAGCTGTGTGAGATACACAGGCCACACTTCATGTGCTCTCTTAAGCTGCACGAGTGCCTCCTCCTTCTCATTTAATTGTTTCTTAATGGCCTCCAAAAAGCCTTTACTCTCTGCAACTAGCTGAGAGGAATCTTTCAGCGTTCACTCAACCTCTCTGGTTTCTTTAAGTCTCCGTGATCGTCTCTTTTCACTTTGATTTCTCTCGTGTGTGTGGGTTTTTTCTCTCTCTGTGTGTCTCTTTATTCTCTCTGTGGGTCTGAAACGTCTGATTGAATTTGGTTTATTTAATGCTGTGTCACTTTCATTCCCCTCACTGCTAAGACACCAGAATCGGCCTCTGGAGCTCACGACACTCAGGAGAGGAGAGCTGCGTGAAAGCACGGTTAGAAACTGGGTGTTCTTTTTCTGTGAACGCAGGTAAAGACCAGACCATCATCTCCAGAGGAAGTGGTTCGTCTGCTGCCGCGCAGGTGAGGTGTGGCTGAAAGAAGCACGTTTTAAGATTCATTATGAAAAATAAAAACAGAACATTTGACACTTTCACAGAAATAATAAGTTTACTATGTTTTTATTGAAAATCCTAAACAGTAACGAGTAAAAAAACTGATTTCTGGGATACAGTTTTGCATCTGTGAACAAAAATAATCCACGTTTTACAGTTTTTGGTCGTACAAAATGTGGCTGAACACCTCACTGGTCACAAACACTCGGAGTTCAGTGAGACTGCAACAGAAAATTAATGTATTTTCTTACAATATTGAGTCAAGTTCTATTGTCCATCAGTGGCAGCCCGGTGAGATGCTGCCTGTCCAGCTTTAAGTCCAAACCATTTTTGATCTGGATACTGAAGTCCCCAAAGACACCTGCTGCCGTCTTTACACTTCGTCATGTTGACAGTGAATCTGTTGGGTTAAACCTTGGTGTTTACAGTTTGATGTGGGTGTGGAAGGTGCTTGGTGTGACCCTAACTGGATCTGATTTGGTCTCAGGGAGGAGCAGTGGGGGCAGGCATGGAGCCTAAATCGTCGCTGCCGACAGACAGAACCAAGACGCAGCACAGACCCAGTAAGAACCGCGAAATGGACGGTAGGAAACCGCGCCGGGATTCAGTTGGGCTTTTTAACTTGGAGACGGCAAGAAGTTACCAACTTCATGTCTGTGTATTCAAACAATGTGTTCAATTCTTCTTTTTTTTTATCAAAAACCAAAAAAAAGCACATAAAAAAACAACCTTTTGACAGCCTAAAGGATCTCCATGTCATGTTTACAGACTAATAATCAGTGTCTTCTCTGTCCTGAGCAGCTTTAAGTCAGCTGGTTGACCGACACTTTGTGTAAAACATGGCTACAGAGACGCCTTTTTGTCTTTTTAACATGACACAAAGAACAGCAAAAGTAAATCTACACCTGAAGATGTAGCAGACATGCTAAAAAGAACCAAAAAGGACATGTATACATATATACACACTTCTTTTACTTCGATATCAGATCTCGATTAAGTGGTAATTCTTTTTGTGAAATGAATTTAGTGTTTACTCCTTAAAGGGACTGAAATGAAGTGTTTACGTTGAGTTAAATGTTTCTAAACCGTTCATTTTGACTTGGAGAGTTTTTATGGAAATCTCTGCTTTTTATTGGAAGCTCTGTGGATCATCCTGTGGTTAAAACTCAATCCTGGTTAATAGAAGCACAAGAAAAGGACAACAATACAATCATCTTCTTTTTCTTTCAGCTGTTTCCTTCTCAGAAGTCACCACAATGGGTCATCCTCCATCTAACTCTGTCTTCTGCGTCCTCTGTCCTCATTCCAACTACCTCCATATCCTCTCTAACTGCATTCATGTGTCTCCTCTTTGTCTTTTTCCTGGTAGCTGCATCTCTAACATCCTTCTACCAATATCCCCACTGTCCCTCCTCTGCACATGTCCAAACTGTCTCAGTCAGGCCTCTCTAACTTTATCTCCCAGTCCTTCAAGCTGTGCTGTACCTCTGATGACCTCATTCCTTATCCTGTCCATCCTTGTCCCTCCCAAGGAGAACCTCAACATCTTCAGCTCTGACACTTCCTGTTCTGTCTCCTGTCTTTTTGTCTTCAAACCAAACAACATGGCTGCTCTCACCACTGTCTTGTAAACATCACTAAACTATACAGTAGATGGAAATGCTTTATGGTTTTATTCATGTTCTGGGGGGAAAAAAACATCCACAATGAGCTCCTCTTGTTGTTCTGCTTCAGGGTTTCTGGACATGCTGACAAGGGCTCAGTGCTGCAGAGTGGATGACCAGCGAGGTCTTCTGACCAAAGAACATCTGGAGGTTCCTCTGTTCCTGCAGCTGCCCTCGGAGCAGGCGCAGGACTCCGACGCTCCCAGCACGACCAGCTCCTCCACCACTGACTCCAGCACAGGACCGGAGGACAATCAGATCACTTCTGCTGCAGCATCCGAGGAAAGCTCAAAGCCCAAAAACATGAGGGAAACAACAGTTTGATGGAGAACTGTTTGTAAAATGGACAAAACAAAAAAAAAGAAGAAAAGATCAAAAATGAATTCTCCTAACACTGAGATGTGACTTAAGTCCGAACGTATTTGTCTAAAAGCACTTTTTGTTTTCACCTGTTAGTGAATAAGCTCAGAGACAACAGAGACCTACAGACTCTTCACTGATTATTGGCCTTTTGGAGGTTTTCTGTAAAAACAACAACATAAAAAAACAACGAAAAGGTCATAGCAAACATTTATAGTGTCATTTTAAACACTACGGAGAATGTTTGCTAGAAATGTTTTAATGTGTCCTAAAATGCATGAAATGTTCAATCAGTAGCCTGTATGATACTGTACAGTTTATTTTACAAATCACGGTTTGTTTTCTAATAATAATTAGCTTTTGTTTCAGCTCTAAGTTAATTTTTATCTGGCGCCAGGGCTTCATTCTGTTTTTGAGTGTTTTGCATGATTCTGTTTGGGGTTTTTTTCGAGGTGGGGAAATATCTTCCAAAGATGAGGTTTTAATACTTGAAATTTGTGTTTATTTCTGTGTGCTTTCTTATCTCTAATGCATGTACTCAGCACTTACTGTTATATGTGTGTGTTTGCACCTTGTGAAGCCCGGATCAAGCCTTTATTTTATATTTTTTCTTTTCTCTGTCGCAGCTGACTGCAGCTCAGGGACTTCTCACGGCTCACTGTAAAACAAACTGTTAATGAAGAATGAGCGTATTTTACGATGTCAGTATCTGTTGGAGGGTTATGTGGTTTAACGCTCGGTGAGGATATCTTTTTATTTTTATTTGAGATGAATCGTCGAGGTCAGTTCTGGCTCGGAAACACTCCCTTTCGGGTTTGAAAGAGCTCAGTGGAACGACTGCGTGACTCATGCAGGATCAAACCAGACGGATCAGTTTTAATTGTGCATTTCCGTTTGTCTGCTAGTTTATCCTGATAAAGAGAAATTGCCTCCGAGACGCTTTCATGTAATGTGATTATTGGCACAGTGACAAGGAGCTTTGCTGCGCTCTGATTGGCTCCTTGGATCAATTTGTAGCTGCCTGATGAGACTTGTTGCTGGAAGGTGATGGAAAAAATCAGGATAATTGTTTCTTCTTTTTTAAATCCCCTCTTTTAAAATTTTTTTTTATTTTTACGTGGCTTATAAACCTAATAGATGAGTCATGGATGATAGCATCTCTGTGGATGTCAGCAGCGGTTTATTCCAGGGTGTGTGGCAGCATGTGCTTAAGAAATCCTCTCAGTCACTACTCTGTTACGTTTGATTGTCAAGGAAGTGATGAGCGTGAGATCATGAGCAGAGCTGCATAAATGTGCAGAATATAACTGTTTTAACCTCGAGCTGCTGAAGACTTGTGAGTGGCACACCTGGTGTTTTTTCCTCTGTGTGTGTGTGTGTATGTTCGTTCGTGTGTGAGTGGTGCGTCGGCGGCGCTGTGAATGGGCAGAGCAGGGTGTTCTCTCAAAGGCACCGTCACAGTCGTGAAATGAGGAGTGCCATCTACCCCGCCGCACGTCCGCTGCTCTGAGAGAAGACGAGGAAGAGGAGGAGGAGGAAACAGGAGGTGAGCGGCTGAGTTTACCCCAGGCTCTTCTTATTCATGACCGATTGTTACTGTTCGATGCTGTCGTTGTGCTCGTCTCTCCACCCCTCATCCTTGATTTGAAAAAAACGTCCCGTTTCGGGAACGGGAATGATTTTCAGTGAACGGACCTTGCCGTGCCTCGTCCTGCAGAGAAATTCATCAGGACAATCCGTCAAATCAAAGCACGCGCGTTGTGCTCGGCGTGAAGGACGGCGTCTGTGATCAGAATGAAAACGGTTATCAGGTGATTCAACTCATGGCTCAGCTGTGAGTCGGTCAGGGAGCAGCTGCGCTTGTTAAATTCATCCATGTGAGGGGGAGCTGGGGTGTGAGTCCCACACCTGAACATAAATGATGGGACGTTGTCCTCTTGTTATAAGAATTATTGCCCATGTGTTGACCTTCATGTCAAATGAGCTTCAGCGATCAGGTGGTGCTGAATTATTACACCACAGCAGCTGAGATGATCAGCTCGGAGCCATTTATTTAGCTGAAACCATAAAGAGGACGACTTGACACACAGCCTTGTGGCGCCCCGGTGCTCAGGGTTGGACTCAGATCCTGCTGTCTGCGGGCAGGTTGTCAGAGATGTTCTGTTCCTGCAGATGAGCAGAACTTTAGGAATGGATTCTGCAGAAAGTTCCTCTCACCCTTTAGCTCAGCGTAAACGGTTCATCAGACTCTGCTTTTAGTCGAGGGCTGTATTAGTGCTGACACCACACCGACAAAGGAGCAGATTTGGTTCTCATTTAATTCTCACATTATGAGGATTTCAGATGAAGAGAAAAACTGATTATCCTTTTGTTCAAAAACTCTCAGAGGTGCTTCTGACAGAAAACACTTCAGTTGTGACGTGTTGGTGTTTTATTTTCCCCAGTAATGTCTCTGACTGAGTCACCTTGGCTGTCATTGATCAAGGGGTGAAGAAATATCTCTCAGAGGAGATGAACTCTCCGAGCCTCGCTCTGACCTCTGTCCCTCTTTGTTTTATACACAATGGACGGATTCCTCGTCGAGACGGAGGGAAGCAAACCATTCTCATTCAGGTCACTTCCCCTCGGTGAGCTGGTCGGAGAGAGAAAAGCACTCAGGACTGACTGAATGGCTGCCCCGAACATCAAGGCTAAGACGTTCTCCTTTGTCCCTGGAAGGGCTAAAGTGCACATTTGGAGTGGGAGCGCTCAGCAGCTTGTTTGTTACCCTCTGGCTGTTCCAACCCAAGCCTCCTATAAAGACTAGAATCCCTCCACCGCCTCTGTCGTGTTGGCATGGGGTTGTTTTTTTCTTCTTCTTTTTTTTAGTAGCAGCCAGGCTGAACATCCCATTATATTCCACTTCAGGAAGGACTTTGTGTCGGAGTTCCCTGCAGCATCAGACGCGGTCCCGCCGTGACCTCTGACGTCAAACGTCTCGGTGGGCGGGGGAGCTCCTGTCCATCAGAGAGCATTCAGCCTTTCGAGGCGCAGCAGGGTGGCGAAGGGTTTCAGTCCACTCCGGTCCAGCCGGGCTCTTATTTCAGCCATTACCCTCCTGCTGTGGAGCCGCGCTCTGAGAGGGATTTCTCCTTATCGTAAAAACATGCACGCAGAAAAGAAATCGCCTCCACATCTGTAGCGTTTAAAGGCTTAGTGTTCCTTGAAGGAATCCGTATCACCCAAAGCCTTTCACACCGTTTGAAACTAAGATCATCTGATAAGAAGAAATGAAGATCAAACCTTATAAACGATGATCTGCTCAGACTTGTAAACGTGACTCAGTGACAGCTGCCCCAGAGTTTAGCTCAGTTTTAGACCTGTTTGTGTTCTCTAAATTCACTTAGCTGTGGCGGCCATCTTGAATGGGGTTTGGCTTCAAAAGTTAATCAGCTGTAGACGTCCGCCTGGTGATTTCTGAGGATTTCATTAACTTCTGTCCACTGGTTAGTCAGATATTTTGCTAACACGCAAGACAAATGAACGCAGATTCAGGCAGAAACTTTATCGACTTTTTGTTTTTGGTGGCAGGTGATTAAAAAAGACAATTTGAGTTTTTATTTGCCTTGAAGTTTAAATCATCTGCAATCTATGTTCTTATTTGTAGGAAAGCTGACCTGATTCTTGGTTTAACTGATCCAAATCCAACCGGGTCACCACAGGTTGTTTCTGAGGACAGCCTGAGTCCAGAAACATAAACTTCATTCATCCTGGGTTTTCATCAAAAACAACAAAATAAAATCAGCTGTTTAGGAATAGCTTTATGAAAAACAAACATCAGACTTCATCAGTAAATCTGTGCACACCATAAAAACAGATTTTCTGTTAAAAAAAAAAACAAAGAACGTGGGATCTTTTGGAAATGAACCCAAACCCTCAGGTGTTTTGTCCCCGGCCTCGTGGGACGTGCCTCCAGCTGTGCCTCTCTGTCTGACGGCTGTTTTGACTCGGCTTCCGTGTCTCCGGGAGACGCTGTTTGTCCTCCATTAGTCTGCATGAGTTCATGTTCTGAGCGTCGTCTCCCTCCAGAGACCCGCTCCCCCGGGTTTTGAAATATTCTGAACGAAATGCAGCCGAGTTGTTGAGAGAACGACATAAATGATGGAGAATCACGTTTAGGTTTTTAAACGAGCTCTGAGAATGAACTCCAGCGTGTTTTTAATGTTTATTTATAAATATCCTAATAAAACCCAACTAGAACTGCAGTTAGAAAGTTCAACTTTATCTCTTTGGTTACAAAGAAAACAATATTTAATATTTGTTTTTAAACTACATTTCTGCAGGAAATCGTTTCATTTTCTCATTAAGGGTTTTAGCTGCTGTGTCTTTAAAGGGAGAGTTCAAATCTTTCTGGAAAGTTGTGAACAATCTATATCTTACCTGTTGTAGATGGCTCATTGGATGACCTCCGTATGAGGAAATAATCTAATTCTGACCCAGAGTGATGAGCTAATGGCTAGTCCATAACCAAAGTGGATTGCTGTAGCTTTAAAACAGCTCAAGTCTCAAACAGTGTTTCACTGTAACATTATTTTATGAACCTTTATGCTGCCATCAGCTTTGCATTACGCAATAATCCTGGGTGAGAAATTACATTCCTGCTGGATGTGCTACAGCTAGCTGCTAGTGCTGCTATTTCCAATAGCCAATAACCATACTAGTCTTTGTAAATAAACATGTAATTCAGAATTAACGGAGGTATAAGTCTACAAAATAGCATTTGCATGAACCTCTTTAGTCTTGTTCACACTCAGCTGTTAGCTGTCAGGGGAAAAATAAAAAAATGTATAATATAAAACTAAAAAGCTTTACTTTGTTTACTGTAAACATAAATAAGCTTTGATCTGAACTGCTGACACAGATAAAAACTGTTTTGTGTAAAAGTGAAATCATAACAGTTGTTTTTTTTTCCCCCAATAAGACAAATAACTCGTGAATAAAAACTGTTCATGCCATGGATGTTGTGCAGCTTTCAGCCAATCAGGACACTTTAGTCGTCCCGGAGGCGGGTCCTGACCGCTGCAGCATCAGGTGGAGCCGACCTGCAGGGCCTGATCTCTGCTGCCTCCATCTGCCTTCAGCCTGTGTCACATGGAGCCAAAGCTGATTTCTGACCAGCGTTTAGGATTCAGTTTGTTACACCGAGTCCAGACTGCACACGACCGCGGGAAGCTGAACAAACGCTTTGTGTAAACTGAATCAAATCGTCTTTTGTCATTTGGGTGATTTTTGGGTAATTGTGACTTTTTACAAGCTGTGAAATATATGAGCCGAGCCTCCTGAAGGACAGTAAGTTGCTTCCTGTGCAGTCGGTGTGACTGAATGGATCAAAATGACATTTCCCTGTAACAGTGTTTCTGTCTCAGGTTGATAATTGGTGTGAAAATCCCATTAAATGTGAATCACTGAGTCAGAGTCGCCACCTAGTGGCAGAAAACCAGAACTGCTGGCTCACACAGACGTCTTGAAGTCTGATTCATCCAGTGTTAGACTGAAACTAAATACAACTGAAAATAATGTTTTTTATCTTTTATCTCAGTCGTGTAACCAAGTTAAATAAAATATCTGTTTATTTCACAGCTGCCCAGGAGGAAAAAGTGAGCCGACCTTCAGCACAGAATCCCACCGGAGGAATCATCTCCACGTCAGCGATGGAGCGGAAGACAAACGAGGTGCGTGAAAGCCCGATGCTGTAAAAGTTCGGCCCGTCTGGGCCCGGTCTGACGGGACTCTGTGTCTCTGTAGTGTCCCACCACCACCACCTCTCCTCAGAAGCACATGAAGAGCAGATCCAAGTCCACGGAGGAGGTGCAGCAGTCGAAGAAGGTGAGCGACAGAGTTTACGGCTCAGTGTTTCCACTCAGACGTCATCTGACTGTGCAGTTCTGTCTGACAGGCTTTCTCCTCCCAAAAATCCCTGCCAGGCAGGCCAGAGCTGGACAGAGTGAAGGTATTTATACTCTTCCTCTGAGGTGGCACTGTATCTCCTTACATCCTTAAATCCAAGCTTAAAAAAGGTATAAATGTTGTCTCTCTGTGCTGCAGGAGGTTCCCGACGGCTCCGATACGCCCTCATCTTCCACCGAGGAACTGAAGTGATCAATAGAACCAACATCAAGAATGTAAAACACACAACATTTAGGATTAAACTAGAACAGAAAACACCCGAAACAACCTGCTGTGTTGTCGTGCTGCACGTGTCCTGACAATAAAACCATGCTGTTGAATAAAACTCTTCATTCTGTTTTCATTTATAACTAAGAATCATTAATAGAAGGCATGAATACATTTAGTCTGCTGGATGTAAAACTGGTTCACTCAGCTTTCACACTGACTGAGGAGAGAAACGGACAATAAAAGCACAAAACAGGATAAAATAATAACAAACATTTAATCAGACGTTAAAAAGAAACTAGAAGAACTTCCTTTTCTGTGTAAATGCAGCGAAAATGCTGAATAAAACTGAAACTTGCAATAGTTAAATTTAGGTTTTTACATCTAAAAGAAGCTAAAAATAGTAAAAGGCTAGCTGGAAGCTAAAAGTAGGCAAAGGATTAAAACAGCTCAAAGTATGCAGAAGTAGTCGGAGTGCAAAAATCCTACAGAAACCAGGAAGTGATGAATCAATGTTCATTTTGTTTTTCTTCAACGACCTCAGTAAAATCCCCATCTGAACAAAAATAAACTCTCCTTCACATCCGTTCTTAAAGTTTTGACCTGCCTCATGTTCGCCGACATGGTGACTGTTTGGAGCTGCACAGCGGCGCAGTGGTCACCGCTGCAGGGTCACGGGTTCAAACCCCTGCCGGGGGGGCCTTTCTGTGGAGCTGCCGTGTTCTCCCTCCGCATGTGTCGATTCTCTTCAGGCTTTCCAGTTTCCTCTCACAGCATCCCCAAAAACATGCAGGTTAACTGGAGTGTGTGAGAGTGTGTGTGTGTGTGTCCAGGTAACCGCTGGAGGTGGACCCCCACGAGGCTGCACGGAAGAACAGGGAAAACAAAAAGGATGAACTGCTATTTCCTTGATGCATTTTTGAAATGTTTAAACAATAAATCCTTATTAGTTTCTGGAAGATTATTGTTAAAACAAGTGATTATTTCAGTCAACCAGATGTGTTCTTAATTTAAAATGGAGTATTTGCTCATCTCAACAGTGCTGACAAGTAGATAAGTTGTTGTGCAGGAGAGCTTAGTCCTAATGAAGCTCCGGGATGTCAGCGGAGCTGGACTCAGAACCACGAGAACACGAGGTGGAACAGGAGAACCTGAGCGGATGGACGGATGGACAGATGGATGGATGGACAGTTAGAGGTATAATAGTAAAACCCAGAAACATTTCAGCCACTATCATTTAGCTGATAGACTCAAACAGACAAGCAAAATAAAAAAAGGAATAGTTTATTTCTGTCGTGAGACGTTCAGATTTAAACGTTCCTGGATTACAGCGACGTGCTGGAGGCTTTTATGGAAGAGATGGATTATTTTAAATGACATTAAGTGTCAAAGCAAAGTTATGTTTTTCATATCAGGCTCAGATATTATCTGCTGTTTATGTTATTGCCCGTCTGTGTGTGTGTGTGTGTCTGTGAACCGTGAACAACTGGATAAATATTAAGGAAACTTGCCAAAATCAGTTAATCATTAAAATGTAAGTTGTGTACTTCCAGCTGAACAACCTGAACTCAAACCTGATTCAAAATAGCTGCCACAAAATAAAAAAACAAAAACAAAAGAAGGCCGTATCGCAGTCAGTTTGACCTGACATGACACTCTGTGTGGTCGCAGCTGAGACTGATCCCAGACCTGATGTGCTACCTCTGTCCTCCTGTTAGCCAAATATCTCATGAGCCGGGGGAAGGGTCCCGGTGACGCTTTCAGGAAGCGATGCTTTCCAAGAACATCTACGGCAATGACTTATATGGAGTCATTGATCTACGGCGCTCCACTCGTGGAGCCAGCCTGAGTCAAGATGGCCGCCGATACGCAACCCTTCAGGGACTGCTCGGCCTTTTACTTCTTCACGTTGACCAGAAACAGAGTGAGATGTTGGTGGAAGCGTCACGCCCTTGGTGTGTGGGAGCCGAGGAGCAGAGGAGGAGCAGGAGAGGAGCTGAGGAGGATACACGGGGGATGGTTGATTGACAGGGAAGATGGCGGCTGCATCCTCTCTGTGACATAGAGATTAACTGCAATATGGAGGGCTTTTAACTGAAGAACCCTGGAGATGCACCAGAGATTTACTTGTTGTTGTTGTTGTGTGTGTGTGTGTGTGTGTGCTTTAAGTCTCCCCCCTCCAATCCCCCTACATGTTTGTTGCTCAACAACAGATCTGTTTTCTTCTCAGCTCCTGCAGGAGTCAGGAGCCCAGCAGCCAGGCTGACGGAGTCATCAGGTTCCGCTCCTCTGGGCCCGTGGATTCAGGTCTGGGGTCAGCAGGTTCTGCAGATAAGGTTGAGAGCTCGGCGCTGCTGATATGACAAAACTCGAGCTGGACTAATTATTAACAATTAGGCCTGAGTTCCTCAGACCGACGGTGCAGTCAGTCTCCCATGATGAGGAGGACATCGCCTGTGGGTAGTGGGGTGTGCAGGTAAACGTGTGTGTGTGTGTGTGTGTGTGTGTGTGTCTTTCACAACCAAAACGAGCTCCAGCTTCAGCACCTGTACGTTCTGCACCAGCTGATCACGATTAACACATCTTAAATACTTTTAATTCAAACTGACATTAATATGCAGATCACCCACCACCTTCCACGGCAGAGTTTTCAACTACAGATCATCTGATCTGTTAGAGCTCAGCACATGTGCTGGGGATGACTCTCAGCTACTACCGCCCCACATTCAAGCTCAATGTCTGTTCAGACAATTGACTTGTAGCCATTTTTCTTATCGGTTAGGGTGGCTAAGCTGTGGCTGCCATCTTTAACTGGGTTGACCCCAACAGGGAATGAGTCGCAGAAAGATGTCCGGTCATGGCTTCCTGAGAGTTTTATTAAAATCTGCACACCTGTTCATGAGATTAACCAACTCTTAAAAACGTTTACGTTAATTTATGATCTGCTCATGTTTGAACGCCGGGTGGGGAAAAGAATCTGCTCCACATTTACCACTAGGTGTCAGATTCCTCTCGGCCTGATCCGGACGAGGACGATCCACATCTTCCCGCAGGCTGCTGATCTGGCGCTGGACCAGGAGAAGTCGGCATCAATCATTACTGAATCCAACCTCCAGCTCCTCTCCCTGATCAGCCCCCAAGGCATCAGGAAGTCACTGCTTTGTGTCACTGATTAACTGTGTTGTCACAAGTTCATCACAGAGGGATAACACACACACACACACACACACCCCTCAGACCGGAGGGTGTATTTAAAGATGACTCCCTGCTTCTCCTTACAGAGGGAGTCACTTAAACACCTGTTTGAGACGAGGTAAGAGGTCATCCTTTATATGCATCGTCGACAGCAGGGAGACGTTTAAGCTAAAGTTTTGGGAACGTCGGCGATAAAACTTACAGAACTTTACAAACGTTAAAGAAAGACATGCGAGAAAGGAACACGTTCGACGAAAATGAACAAAATCTAGAGATTCCTTGTCCTGAACGAAGCCTTCGCGTTGTTTCAAAGTCGCCTGTCATCTCTGCTGGGTAAAAACCTCCCATCTCTGTTTTTATTTATCATTAACGGCCTCTGATGGTCGTCCTTTACCTGGCTGGGGTTTTATGGCTTCTAACCAGTGAGAGGGGGATCTGCGACCGCACAGTTTGTCGAACTGGAAAGACAGAGTTGGCTTTTTGGAGGTACGAGGATTCTGCTGCGTGGTTTTTCCAACCAATCGGATCGACGGAGCGGATTTGAAGCAACTCGTTGAGCGAACCAGTGAACCGGTGGTCAGGTTTAACCCGTCCGGTCTTCTTGTGTCAGAAATGTTTTCATTTATTCAACAAACCGAACAGACATAACACAAAAAAAGGTATTTTTCTTTAAACTCATATAGAGTGAATTTAAACAAATCTGTTAATCCTAATGTATAAAAAAAACCTAAACAATCATTTGACCCACACAATGAACAGAAATCAAACTCAGTTTCGGGTAAAATTTTTCATTTAGGCTTTAACTCAACAAGATCTTTTTTTATTATAACAGTTTCATTTTTTTGTCCTTTTTTTGTTTTCTAACTTCCTCTGCAGACTTTGAGCCGTTTCAGTCGCTCAAACATCACAACGTTCGGCTCATTCAGGAGGCGCTGCTGCAACTTTAGCTGTTTTTTTGTTGTAACTTTTATACTTTTTAAAATATTGAACTTAATTGACAAATATTTTCCTCCAAAAAATTAGATGGAGATCTTTTCAGTTCAGTCGAAATTATTGTTCTCTTTTAGTAAACTCGATCTAATTTAGTTTTCTTATGCAGCTTTTAGTTAGTCTTTGTCACTTTTAGCTAGTCTTTTGCTGCTTTTAGCTGGTCTCTTGCTCTTTAGCTCAGCATTTAGCTCCTTTCGGCTTTGAGCTAGCATGTAGCTTCTATAAGCTTCCAGCTCCTGTCCTCCTCCTGTTAGCTGCACCAGCTCATGTTTCGGTTTCTTCCCTCACTTGGCCCCCATCGTTCCCACCACATTTCTCACAGCACGTGCCGTTTCTCTCGTCTGCATCGGCTTTTTAATTTATTTTTTAACAAAAGTCAGCTGTTTCTCTCGCTCTAACGAGCCCACAGAGCCCACGCACCTCAAACCGGCGCCGACGTTTCCGTGCCACCAGGGGCGCAGATAGGATTTTTGAACGGGGGGGACCAATCTGTCAGCAAATGATTTCAACAGAATAGGTGTTTTTTATTTTTATCTGGGATTGTTAAATTTGTGTACCACTGAAACACAAACACTGGGCTCTCTGTGCACACTTAAATGTAAACAAATCAAATTAACGAAACATTAATCATCGGTTTTACCGGCGATGTTAGTTCTGTGCTTGTAGGGAGGGATGGGGGGGCCATCTGCGCCCACGCGTGCCGCTCAGTGAGAACCGCGAGGAGCCTTGAAGCGGTCTGAGAGGCACTCCGGCGAACACACGGGCCGCTGGGGTTTGAGCAGAACTCTGGGTGCGCCTGAACCAACACAAAGGCTGAGTGTGTTCAGCTGGGATCCACACAAGCTGCCACACACACACACACACGGAGTGACGTACGTACGGCCCGGTCTCTCTGCGGATCAGAACCTGCAGGAGGATGCTGCTCACAGTGCTAATGATGCACCGAGTGGAATTACTGTAATTTCGGCTGCTGTAATTACTTCCATCCTCTCCGGCTTTAAGGGACACGTCAGTATTCCCTCCTTCATTGAAGTCTGAAATACGGCAAAGTGAACGATGTGCAAGGGTGGGGGGGGGGGGCG
>NC_051438.1:16131575-16133841 GCF_001649575.2 Kryptolebias marmoratus | reverse complement strand
GGGGGGGGGGGGGGGGGGCGTGGGCGGAGGCAGACACTTTAAAGAGAGAAAACGTTTGAACGCAGGAGCTGAAGTCTTTGACGGAGGAGCTGAAGTCACACAGAGATGTTTTCTTCCTGGTTTCTGACCAGCCTTTCATTCGTTGGAGGCTGAGGAGCACAGTCTGACCCTGGCTCCTCCATAGCTGCACATCCCGACAACATGAGGGAATTTAATGGATTAAAACACTCCTAAAACCAGAGAAGCGGGCTGTAAATTTGGCATTTCTTACTTAACGAGAAAACTGGATAAAGTCAAACTTCACACAAGAGTTTGTCTTTAACACGGATGTCGATTCTATAAGAAACTGATTGATTTCATCTCTAATGTTCGGCGAAGACGTTGGCTCGCCCTCAAAGTACGAGTCGGGGACGACTCTCAGCTACCACCACACCAGATTTTAGCTCACTTTCTGTACAGCTGGCTGAATTAGAGCCGTGGCGGCCATCTTGAGTGGAAGTGATCAGTTGTAGATGCTTACTGCCCGCTGAGAGTTTCCTTAAAACTTATCCTCTGGTTCGTGAGATATTTTGCTAACAGACAGATGAACTCAATTAATTACATGATTGCCCGCCACCATAGAAAGGCAGGTGGTAGTTTAGCCAGATCATTACATTTATATAACATGGTTGTTTTCCTTAACTTTATTTGTTTTCTTGAACCTTGACCTCTAAGAATTTGCCAATTATTTTTTTGAATTCGGTTGTAATTCTTTTCGACCCCCCCCCCGACCCTCGCTCCTTTGTTTTCAGGGTCGAGGATGTATTCTGCCCAGATTCCCTCCCGGCCCACAGCTACCCTGGAGGAGGACACGGAGTCCGGCATCGGCTCCACCCTCGACCTCACGAGCAGCTCGGAGGGCAAACGCAGTGGCCGCCTCGCCACCCGGCCTCCGCCCAAAGAGGCCGCCGGCGCCCCTGGGGAGCAAGGTGCGAGGCAGGGGGAGAGTCGGGCGCTTTCATCCCTCCGTGTGGCGGCAGGTTTGATTTCTTTGGGAAAAAAAAAATAAAATCAGATGACAGTGGCAGGAAGCGAGCGTGCCGGAAAAAAGGAGCTTCGCCGCCAGCCGGGTCTCGTGTGGCGCCCGCTGTTCCTCAGCCTGCGTGGGTAATGTGGTACCAGAGGGCTTTGTTCTGCACACCTGAGAGCTAAACGAGGACATCTTTCATCTCCAGAAAGCAGATATCACAGAGTGACAGCAACAAAAGAAAAGAGAAAAGAAACCTAGCTCCTTTAAAACAGACAGAAGTTTGGTGTTTTGTAGGAAAATAGGCCAGGGTTGTTTTCCTGTTAATCCGACTCATTTCCCTGGTTTCTGTCTGCAGCAGGAAGCTCGCCTCAGACCTCGGCGGGGGGTCGGGAGAAGCTCAAGCAGCTCCTCGTCAGTTTATTGAAGCTCCCCCTGCTCCTCGTCCTCCTCTTCCTCTTCATTTGCTCTTTGGACACTCTGAGCTCTGCCTTCCAGTTAGCGGGGGGTAAGTAACCCCTCGGTAACTCGTTTAGTGGATGTCTCACAGGAAGGCAGTCACTGAGGAGCAGTTCACTGTCCTCCCGGGTCAGGATGCAAAATGTACTGACCCGTTAGGATTCACTAGGCTCCTAGCACCCCGTTCCTCTCTGAAACTGTTCATTTCATGCACATGTGTGTGTGTGTGTGTGTGTTTGCGCGTATCAAACCAGGGAAAGTGGCGGGGGACATCTTCCGGGACGACGCAGTGCTGTCCAACCCCGTGGCGGGCCTGGTGGTGGGGATCCTGGTGACGGTGCTGGTGCAGAGCTCCTCCACCTCCACCTCCATCGTCGTCAGCCTGGTGGCCTCGGGATGTGAGTGAGCGCACAGAAACACGCAGAAATATGTGTGTGTGTGTGTGTGTGTGTTTGTGCCGCCGGCACCACAAGCTTTAGATTAAGGTCTTAACAAGATGCAAAAAAACAAAAACCCGGCCAGCCTCGTGTAATTTATGTTTTCTGTGTTTACAGCTTCATGTGCGTCTCTGCAGGCGGTTATTTTGTATGCATAGATATTTTAATAAACAGAACAAAACTGAGGCAGCTACAAAAAACACAACAGACAGCATACAGGTGCTGGTCATAAAATTAGAATATCATGAAAAAGTAGATTGATTTCAGTAATTCCATTTAAAAAGTGAAACTTGTATATTATATTCATACATTACATACAAACTCATATATTTCAAATGTTTATTTCGTTTAATTTTGATGATTA
>NC_051438.1:16085373-16130157 GCF_001649575.2 Kryptolebias marmoratus | reverse complement strand
AATAAACATTTGAAATATATGAGTTTGTATGTAATGTATGAATATAATATACAAGTTTCACTTTTTAAATGGAATTACTGAAATCAATCTACTTTTTCATGATATTCTAATTTTATGACCAGCACCTGTAAATCTGCCAAGGTGCAGTCATGACAGTCACAAAGGTTAGAGTTTCTAGACTCCAGACCAGGGGGTTCCCAGTCCTGGTCCTGGAGGGCCTCTGCTCTTCAGCAGGTCTTCAGGTCCTGCAGAAACCTGTTCATTCAGTCACTCAGATCAGGTGTCAGAGCGGAGAAACTCCTAAAAGCTGCAGGATGGGGCTCCTGGAGGACCGCGGCTCAGAAGATGTGAAACATTCTGTCCTTTCATTTGCTCACCGGGGACTGATTTAATAAATATAACTTAAACGCATAAATATGAAAATAACAAGTATTTGGACAAAAGAGACGTCAGTAAAATGCTTGGGATCCAGCTGATGAGTGTTAAAGTGATAGTTCATGTCTTTTTAACAGTCTTGTTGCACATGGGAAAAAATGATGTTTTCACATGTCAAACTGAACTGTTTTTTGCACATGGGAAACATGGTTTTAGAACAAAAATCCCATGAGTGTCACATGTGAAAAATCACATTTGCACATGTCAGATTACCATGGGACGTGGACAGACGTCTGTCCTAAATCTCCTTTTAAATGAACACCTGAGATACATGCGAAGCCCCGTGTTTTTTTTTTTGGGAACATTTACAACACGTTCACCTGACCCCATGTGAAAAACACGACGTGCTCATGTATTTCTCTGCGTGTATCCTCTCCAGAAGCAGGTCTTAATATGTTCTGGTGACTCAGAATCAATTCCCCGACACAGTCATCGAAGAATCCTAATCCGGGGCTGAAAGGCTGTCGAAAAAACCAAAAAAACCCGCCCCAGAATTATTCTAATCTGGTGTCAGACAGGAGTCAGAGAGCGGTAATTAAATCATATTATACCGCGCAGCGTGCGATCTCTCCTCCTCTCAGGCAGTCCGGTTTGTCTCACCTCCCGGGAAATTCATATCAGTTCGGCTCGTTCACGCTGAGCCTATAAAATAAATGAGATCAGCTTCAAAAGGCTTTTTATCAGCGAGCAGAGAGGAAGATTGCTGCTAATTGTCAAAATGAGAGGAAGGTACGGGCGTTTGTCTTCATAACGTGCGTCCTTGGTGTCATCATCATTAAAGACTTCACTCAGCGTTCACCCCTCCTCCTCCTCCTCCTCCTCCTCCTCTCATTGGGAAACTACAGTCACCTCTCAGCTCCACTAAAACTTATGTTGCATTCAGAATGTGGTCTGTCATGCATCGTAATTATGTGTGGGATAAAAAAATCAACTCAGGCATTCCTCCAAAAGCAGCCACCCCCACCCCCCTCTTTATTATTTTTTTAACCCTCTGAATGACACGTGTGGAAATGACCTTGTTCTGTCTGGTTTCGCCCCACAGTGCTGGAAGTAAAGTCGGCCGTTCCGGTGATCATGGGGACCAATATCGGGACGTCTGTCACAAACACCATCGTGGCCATGATGCAGGCGGCGGAGAGAAACGACTTTCAGCGGTGAGCAAAGCGTGTCAGAGGCAGAGAGGCTGAAACGTACGAGAAAAAGAGGAACGATTGGAGAACAGTGGAGAAAGCCAAGGAGGCTGATTTAAAAGAAAAAAAAAACCTGGCAGCTGCCTGTACGGCTCTATTTCAGTGTAATTTCTGAAAACAAAAAGCAACAATAATGGCTTGAATCCACGCTAATTCCATACCAGCGAATATCTGGCCCGAGCAGATAATGCTCTGGGCAGATGGTGCGTTATTTTATCTGTTTGTGGTAAAATAATTAATCATTAATCCTTTGTAATACGCACACGCCGAGTCAAAACAGAAATGCTCATCACATCGTGCACATCTAAAAACAACGAGCTCAGAAGAGACGATTAGCGAGCAATTACTCTAAGCGGACGCCATTGACGGCGGCTGACCTCGGTTAATTATCGCGACCAACCGCAGGGCCTTCGCTGGGGCAACGATCCACGACTGCTTCAACTGGCTGTCCGTCCTGGTTCTGCTGCCTCTGGAGGTGGCGAGCGGGCTAATGACCCGGCTCTCCCTCCTGCTGGTCTCCACACTCCGCCTGCGACCTGGGGAGGAGGCGCCTGAGCTGCTAAAGGTCATCACTGAGCCGCTCACCAGCCTCATCATACAGGTAAGAAGCTCAGCACTCGCTGCTGTGTCCGGTCTGACGACACGCTCGGACCGCAGCGATCCACGGCTCTGTTCAACGGTGACCGGCTGGAGTCTCCTAATGTGAGCTGGAAAAGTTGGGACTGTTTGTAAAACGTGAATAAATAGAATGATTTCCAAACTTTGTAAACCCAAATTTTATTCAAAGTGGAACATAGTGAACACATCAAATGTTTCAACTAAATTGTACAATTTAAAAATCAGGTCATTTTGAGTTTGTTGACAGCAACACGAGACGGGACAGAGGCAACAAAAGGCTTTATAAGGAAGCGGTACGGAGAGGAAACAGCTGGAGGAGCATTTAGCATCTAATTAGGTTATTTGGCAACAGGTCGGTGAGAGGACCGGGTATAAAAAGAGCATTTTAGAGAGGCTGAATCTCAGAAGTAAAAATGGGCAGAGGTTCCAAAAACGGCGTTTAAAAATAGTGGAACAATTTCAGAATAATGTTCCTCAGTGGGAAATTGGGAAGACTTTAAATATCCCATCATCATAATATGAAAACATTTTAAGACTCTAGAGAAACCTGGCCTGTTACAGGATTCAGGCCAAAAGCCTGCCTCTCTGATGGTATGGGGGTGCATTATTGTCTCTGGCACGGGCAGCTTACACATCTGGAAAGGCTCCATCAATGCAGGACAGTCTTTTTCTTTCAGCTGTTCCCTTTTCAGGGGCCTCCACAGCGAGTCATCCTCCTCCATCTAACTCTGTCTTCTGCGTCCTCTGTCCAAACACCTCCATGTCCTCTCTAACTGCATCCATACGTCTGCTCTTTCTTTTTCCTGGCAGCTGCATCTCTAACATCCTTCTACCAATATCCCCACTGTCCCTCCTCTGCACATGTCCAAATCATCTCAGTCTGGCCTCTCTAACTTTATCTCCCAGTCGTTCAACCTGTGCTGTACCTCTGATGATCTCATTCCTGATCCTGTCCGTCCTCGTCCATCCCAAGGAGTACCTCAACATCAGTGCAGAAAATGTATCTACAGGTTTTAGAACAACATGTGCTCCCATCCAGGCAGCGTCTTTTTCAGAGAAGGCCTTGCACGTTTCAGCGAGACGATGCTAAACCTCAGACTGCATCTGGGTGCTGAACCGACCTGCCTGCAGTGCTGTTAAAAAAAGAGGGGATGATTCACGGTGACAAACATGGCCACAACTGTTTTCAGATGTGTTGCTGCTGTAAAATTCAACGCTACCCTATTTGTCTCCTAAAGATGGTACATTTAATGTTTACTATGTTCCATTGTGAGTAAAATGTTATGATATTCTGTTTTCACTGACATTTTACACAAACGTCCCAGCGTTTTCAGGATTGAGGTCGTACGTTTTCACCGCGTGTCTGAAATTTGCTGAGAAGGCGTCTCCTTTCCCTCCGTCAGCTGGACAAGTGCGTGATCACAGAGATCGCTGTGGGAAACGAGGCCATGAGGAACCGGAGCCTGGTGAAAGAGTGGTGCCAGGCTGACATGGTTTTGGTGATTTGCCGCTCTCCGCTGCTGCCTCCTCCTCCTCCTCCACATACAGACACGGCGTGACGCCCTGACGGCACTCAGCACGGCTTTTTTTTCCTTTTCTTCCAGTCTGCCGGCAACAGGAGCGGGGAAACAAACTGCGGTCTCAGCCACGATCTGTCTGGGACGTCAAGGGTCAAGTGTGAGTTTTTAATCGCCCGCCATCAAAGCCGAGGGCGGACTGATCGTGTTTCTGCACATTCATGTCTGCCAGCAAAGTATCTCACAAACTGCAGGACGGATTTTAGTGAAAACTGCAGAATGCCATCATCAGATGTACATCTAGAATTGAATTTTTCAGATATTGTGCTACAATTTGGTGTGGTTGTAGCTAAGAGGGATTCAGAACACGTACTCTAAGTGCTACTTATTGTGTGAGATCATAGCTAAAGGCTTTAAAGAGGAAAACTTCCTTCTTGTATTTGACGGGGCTCTGTCTCGCTTCAGGCAGACACCTGTTTGCGTCTGCAGAGCTGTCAGATCTGACGGTGGGCCTGATTCTCCTGGCTGCGTCGCTGATCGTCCTCTGCTCCTGCCTGCTGCTTCTGGTCAAACTCCTCAACTCTCTCCTCAAAGGCCAGGTGGCAAAAATCATCCACAAAGTCATCAACACAGGTAGGTCTGACAAATGGATTGGACTATGTTTAATTTTACTTAAAAGCCAAATAACAAAAAAAAAAGAAAGGAAAATTTGACTTTTGAACAACTATTGCTCAGTTAGTTGATGCTGCGCGAATCAACTGACTCTTTATTTACCCAGAAACTGGAGCGAACTGAGCGAGCACTCGTTTATCTCCTCGCTGTTCTCCCCCACAACAGATTTGCCATATCCTTTCGGGTGGCTGGCGGGATACGTGGCCATGTTCGTTGGCGCGGGGGTAACATTTGTGGTCCAGAGTAGCTCTGTCTTTACTTCGGCCATAACGCCCCTGGTTGGTGAGTGAGACGTTTTTCCTCCATGTTAGCACCGCGCCGTGTAAACCAGTGTTTCCCAAACTTTTCAGCTTCCGACCCATAAAATAACTGTGACAGAAGTGTGTGACCCCATCTGGTGGCTGTTTAAACATCCAAAAGTGCTGATGATACTATTAAATAAGGACATAATGACAACACAAACAGTATTAGCATCCATTTTGCTATTTTTTAAACCATTAAATGACTTGTATTTCCATTCTCTGTAACAATTATGGTGTAAATATATCATAAAAACTGGGTTTTAATTGTAACTTGATATCTGGAGATTATCTAAGGAGCCCTACTTGGTGTTGGGTGACCCACATTGGGGTCCCGACCCCAACTTTGGAGAATCATTGTTGTAAACAACACACATTAAGTGCCAAAGTCCATGCCAAAGTTTTAAACAAAGTTTTCAAGAACGTGTAATGGGGATAACTCTCAGCTATTATTATACCACATTTTAGCTCAATATCTGTAAAACTGACTGAGTTATACCATTTTTGTGTTTGCTAAGGTCAGTTAGCTGTTGCGGCCATCTTTAACTGGATTGACTTAAGAAGCTAAACCGTTGCAGATGTGCATCCAATGGTTACTTTGAGAGTTTTATTAAAATCTGTTTACTAGTTCATTAGATATGTTGCTAACAAAAACGCACACATGCACAAACAAAAACACAGGCCTGTTATTACATGACTGCTTCAGAAATATAACAGAACTTAGAGATTTAAATTCTGCTGCAATTTCAACAAAGATTTACTTCTAAACTGCTATGTTGTTATTCTGCAGCTCACAGAAAAGGTTTACTAGATTACGTTTGTGATTTATGGACATTCGTACTTTTCCAGAAAACAAGCCAAAACGTCTGATTTTCATGTGGCCTCATTTGTCTGTTACCGAGACTGAACATAAGCCTGCGTAAATCCACTGATTGTCTTTCGAAGTTTGTGGGATCACGTTGCATAACCGATGCTGTGAACTGCTGGCTAAAATCAGGGATGTCTGTAAGGCAGAGATAAATGTGAGATCAGAATAATTTCCCCTTTTTCAAACGGGGCTAATTAACCCAGGCCTGCAAAGGGAAGGGAACATACTGTTTGTATAAAAGAGGTTGCTTTAAGGAATGGATTATTTGGATTTGTGTTTGTATTGATTGTTGGATTTCAGCTCTGTCTTCAAATCTCAGTGTGGTACCGCGGCATGAAAGCAAAGCAGCAAATTAAAAAAAACACACACACACAAAAAGACCCAATTTCTGCAGCCAGTTTGCTCTCTTTACGCGGCATGTTTCTCTCATCTCCAACAGGAATCGGTGTCATCAGCCTGGAGCGGGCCTACCCTCTCACGCTTGGCTCCAACATCGGTACCACAGCCACAGCCCTGCTGGCAGCTCTGGCCAGTCCTGGGAACAAACTCGCAGCCTCCATACAAGTAGGGTGATGTTTTATTCAAACATGACGATCTGTGACCTTCGGCACTTGTACTCTGCCACTGTCTCTCTCCGTTTGGCACTTAGATTGCTCTGTGTCACCTCGTCTTCAACGTCTTTGGCATCCTCCTGTGGTATCCCCTCCCCTTCACGCGTCTGCCAATAAAGATGGCTCGTGTCCTGGGCGAGCGCACAGCCAAGTACCGCTGGTTTGCTGTGCTGTACCTCCTGCTCTGCTTCCTGCTGCTCCCGTCGCTGGTGCTGGGCCTCTCTCTGGCTGGCTGGCAGGTGATGGCTGGTGTCGGCGGCCCCTTTTTGGGTGTCACCGCCTTCGTTTTCATGGTGAACGTGATGCAGGCCCGCAGCCCCCGTCACCTGCCCACCAGGCTGCGGACCTGGGACTTCCTGCCCAAGTGGATGCGCTCTCTCAAACCGCTCGACCGCTTAATCGCCAAGGCGACCGTCTGCTGCCGCTTCGCCGGCGAAGAGGTTCGCCAGGAGGGGGAGGGAGGAGAGGAGCCCACCTCTGCACAGACGTCTGTCCACGCGCAGGACAAGTTGGCAGGTTTTCAAAGGAAAGAACAGTTGGCTTACAGCAACCCGGTCCTGGACTGCCTGGATGAGATCAGGCCAGGCGTGACAGTTTTTAGACTGAAGGGGTTAGAGAGGTGCAACAGCACTCCACTGTAGTTGGACCGAATTTTTATGTTGTGTTCACTTTACTGAAATCGTGGAAGGGCTACAACTCAGAATATAATGTGAAAAGATTCCTACATTTATTGTAAATGCATACGGTCAGTGTGAAATTATGGGCAAATCCCAATCCACCGGATTGTTTTGAGAGCTTCCATATTTATGAAGGCATCAGATGAATTTGTATTTTTCTGTTTTTAATCATTTAAAGCCAGGCTGATGTAGCTCTATAAATGCAGACTGTCAGGTCCTAACTCTCGTCTTTCTGCTGGTTAAGAATTTCAAACCGCAGCCCCTGTAGCTCCTACTACTCAGCTCAAAGTATGTGTGTGGGGATGACTCTGAGCTACTACCACACCAACTTTTAGCTCAAAACTGAGTTATGTTTGCTAAGCTCATTTAGCTCAGGCAACCATCTTGAATTGGCTTGACTCCAAAAGTTGATCAGTTGTACATCCATCCCATTGCTTCGAGAGGTTCAATAAAATCCATCCAGTGCTTCAAACACACACACACACACACACAGGGCATTACATGATCACCAAGCTTTCACGGCAGCAGGCAATAATAAAAACCATCAACTCTGCAGAAGAAAGCCAAACTAAACATTCCCTGTAGGTCATATGGTTGTCTTTTAATTACTGATTTTTTTAAAATAAGGGTTTATTAGTTTAATTAGGAGGAGTGTGTTTAACTTAATGATTAATAGAGGTTAAACACTCCACTTTCACAGGATTCTGCACCAAAGAAAACAGTTACAAGTTTAGTATTTTACCCAACAGAGTGGTAAACATCATCTTTGAGCTTCTAAACATAACAAACACTTATTTGTGATAGTTTTACTGAGCGTTTTTGGAAAATTCCCTCCAAGTGGAAGTGGACAGACTGGCCCATTTCTACTTGTTGGTTAATACCTACCTACCTACTTTCCATCCATCCATCCATCCATCCATCCATCCATCCATCCATCCATCCATCCATCCATCCATCCATCCATCCATCCATGTTCTGCATCCCTACGTTTGTCCCGTAGAGGGGCAGTGATTCATCATTAATCTCAGTTGTGTGTAGGATGGACTCATGACGTTATATTGAGGAGAAAACAACATGAAGTACTATTTGTTCTTCATTAAATGATACATCTGGGCCTTTGAACAGGTTCATCACTTTATTTTGTTCTCCAGTGTACTTAGGAGGTGTTTAGTATAAAATGTAATAAAACAATCATATTACCAAGAGAGAAAAAATATTAATTACTATTTCCAAACACCACGTAATCATTGGTTATATAGGTCCTAGTGGGGTTACTGAATACACACTGACGTTTTAATCAGTTCAGAGTGTCCTCATATTAACTTCTTGCTGTGTATAAAAGGTGCAGCCGGCGTTTCTTGTAATGTTTGGGTTCGGAGGCTTGCTAAGAGCGAGGATACACTACCAGGAGATGTTGCTGAATGTGTTTAGCGGTGCAGCAACAGATCAGGTGTTTAAGGCCTGTTGACACTTTGGTCTGCATCAGTGCTGGTGTGGGAAAGCAGCCAATGGCGTATATACTGTACACACACACACCACTCCAGCTTCAGTGGTTCTGCTACTGTTGTCCTACAGTCTGACCTTCAGTCAGGGGCGGTTGATGAATATCAAGCAGCACCAGCTTCTAGGAAGTTTATACCAAAAGTACACCATCCTTGTGGCGTCTGACCGCCGTTTATTCTGTAAATCCCTTTTACTGTATTTAGAGCCAGACCGGTCAGGACTGACGTTTGAGGCGGGTCTAAGTGGGGTCAGACTGTCCAACGGGTCCCGTTTTATTTCAAATTCTCTACAGGCTGTAAAAAGCGGAGCGAATGTGTTAGATTGCCCAAAGCTCTCTGCTATTGATCACCCAGCTGGAGCTCGAGGCGCTTGTTTAGCAACAGAAAGTGTGACGATAATTCGTTACGAAGAAAGTGAAATCATTGCCATCGAATGTAAATTTAGCACTAAGCTGTACTGATGGGAGTCATAAGCCGAGAGCGGACGACAAAACAAGCAGCTGATTGGTTGTTGTGAGACACACAAACTACTGACAGCAGCTTGCTGCTTTAGGAACCGTACGCTGCTGATTTAGATCAATGTCCGATCCCTAAAAGGCTTGTATATTCAATTCCATTTCAGTCCAGAGTGCAGAACGGAAAGATTGGTTCCTCACCATCTACTTTAAAATCTCTTAGTTGAAATCATCACAGACTAACAACATGAAGAAAAGTACATATAAAATAAATAACTCTAACCTTTTCCTTTGTTGGTAAGACTCTACCCTGACAAAACAAACACAGAAGTGCAAAGTAAAAAAAAAAAAAAAACTTTTAATTTGGAAGTCGTGTCAGTTGTGTAACCCTGCGTGTTTCAACACTTTTCTTGCACTCCAGACACTTACATTTCCACAAAAAGAAACCGTTCCGTCCTGTCTGCAAGCACTCAGAGCAATTTGGGTTGAGCTGGGGTCATCCTACTGGCTCTAAATTAAAGCTTTTAAAGACGAAGGCCTAAATTGTTGGCCTAACCCCACTACCTTTAAATGTTCACCATTACTGCCCTCCTCCGCACCTCCTGACTCGACACGCTGATTTCCACCTCCCCCTTGTCGTCTTTTATCAAACATTAGGGCTGTTTAGAGCGAAGCTGTTGAGTTGTCGGAGTCTTAACCCGCTGCAGACGGCGGCTTGGAGAAGCGAGGACCGGCCAGGCTGACAGATGCTCATAAAGGAGACATAAAAACAGCAGATTTTTACCACCTAAACTAAAACAAACCTGTTAAACCTGAGCAAACGCCGGAAAGCAGGTTTTTTTTTTATTTTTTACATCCTTTCTGTTTGGCATCAGATGACTGTTTTCTTTGGCATATTTTGACAACCACAGGACAGCAGCCCCTGTTTGTCGTCCTCTGGCTGCACATTACTGGTAAAAGAACTGCTCCGAGCCCCGAGTTCGTTTCGCGTCTCGCCGCAGTAATTTTAAAAAGTTCCCCCTCTCAGGTTCTGCAGCATCCCTGTCTGCTCGCCGCACCGAGACAGGAAACAAGGAACCAGAGGGATCAGAGCCAAACTCTCAAGATGTTTTATTTGGTTCCTTCCACCCGAACGCACACGCTCCCAGAAACAGCCCCTGGAGCTGGAGCTGATGCGAGTTTCAGATTGCTGCTCGGATGCAGGGTTCAGGGTGAGGTCACAGCGCCGTCGAGCCTTTTTATGTCGTCGAATGTGAAGCGAAGGCTGTCAACATTTCTTTAAAGTCTCACATCAGACGCACACCTTTAATTGACACTAATCCCAGATCTACTCCTCTGAGTACCTTCTTCTAGCTGCAGCTGCCGATTTCACCCAAGTTCGTTGACTTTTGTTCCATTTTTTCATGCTCCTGACGGCGCGGCGTTCTTTCATTTGCATGAATCACGCCGCCGCTCCTGCAGCTCTTCCGACACGGCGAGCTGAACGTGTTACAGTCTGAGCCCAGCTTGTACTGCGCAGGGTTCAAAGCGAAGCCACATTACTCACCAGCCAATTCCATGAACCCGTTGAACCCTTGGGCCGTCAGATTTTGCTTCAAAAGCGTTTTTGGTTCACTACGCAGGGACTGACTCAGCAAAACTCTGTAAACAACTTTTTCTTGCCGTGTTAGATAGATGCTGAATATTTCCCTGAGGGGCTGTGGTTTTTTATTTTTATTTTTTTTATCCAAATGATCCTCTGGAAAAGTCACGACTGAAACAGAAGAGGCTTGTTGTGAACTCGTTCGGTTGGTAGTAATAATAATTCTGATGATCTGTGTGGATTGTGCTCTTCAGAATTCAAGATAAAGACAAAAATTAATTAGTTTTTAATGGCATAATCATAAAATACTAATAATGGGTGCCTAATGCACTTTAAGAGTAAGGACAGTCATTACAAAGCATAAAAGGGCAAATTTTAAATATTTTAAAAGCATAATTGGAGTTGAATGAATAAATAAATGATCTTTTTTTTTTTTTTTTTGCTTTTAAACTTCATTTTCCCCTCAGTCAGGAGATTAAATCTTTGAAGGCATTTTCTACAACCTGCGGCTTCAATACAAAAAATGTGGAAATAACGATAACAAAAAGCTGCAAGTATAAGATTATTAGATTTTTTTTTCTAGTTTCGGCTGCCTTTAATTTTGTTAGATTTGTACTTTTTTATTGTATATAGTTGTTTTAATGCAATTAATGAATGAATAAATAAATAAAATAGCTGAAAGTTTCTTACCAATATTAAAGCAAATATAGCAGAAACAGATCAACCATATGCATCAAGTATTTGTTTAAACTAAATGAAAACAGTTTTCAAAGATCAACACTCATGTAGAAATAATTCACCCTTCCCACCGTCCTGTTCGGCTTATTTTCGTTGCATCCAGGCCTGGCGCTGAGCGTTACCGCAGCGTTCGGGTCGACTCGTCGCCTTTGGATGATGGCATCTTTAGAAACCGGAGGCCATGTTTTATGACAGCAATGGTCGTTTTGGAAAGATGGCCTTCCTGTGTGTCCGACGCCTGAAGCAGAAGCTGTTTGTGTTCGTTAAACTCAGCCCAACCCACCAAGCTGCACAAATTCAAACTATTAAACCAAAAGCAAAAAAAAAAACAAAAAAAACCCACTTATAAATTATTTCTCTGAAACCCGTGTTATTTATTGTCTTGCAGTGGTAATACCGAAACGGAAAATTAGTTTTTCGAACTCTTCTCCTTCATGCCAACAGTTTGAGGCCGACGCTTTTATCTTAACCTCAGAGACAAATGGATACGACTTGCTATTAAAACAGTATTCTTATTGCCCGCATTGTGTTTAATGGGTTTATTTTTTTTAATATTGAAGGTGTGGCTGGGCCGTGAGGCTGCATCCGAATGAGAAGTTTTGTTTCCAGCTGCCTCAACTTGGTATAATTATGGCTCTTCCTGTCTGCAACACGGTAACTGAGAATCAGCCTTTCTACACGTGGAGAAGAGTCGCACCTAAAGACTCTCCTGTCACCAGCTGCTGGGACTGACATGAGGATGTCCAGAGTTTAAATTCACCTCAAACAAGGGGACCCAATTACCACGGTAGCCCTCCGTGCATCTAAGTGTTAAATAAGCACTTTATTGTGAGAACGGCTGCCTGCTTCGCACGCGGGCAGAACAGTGGAAAGAGAAGGGCGGCTACATTATTCATCTCATTAAGTATTCAGAGATTATTCATGAAGTCTGCAAAGTTCTCTTAAGTTAAATCGTTTTTTAAAAAAAAACGGGATGTTAATGCTTTGCACAGATATCATAAAAAAACTTTGAAAACGACTGAATGTTTTTCAGTAAACCGATGAAAATCAGCCGCGCTTTTTTATGCTCTGGCTCGGCGTTTCCCCCACACAAAGCAGCACGAACTCTGAATGCATCAGAACAGATAATAGAAGCAGCGAGAGAGGCTTTAAGCCAATTTAATATTTCTGTTGTGCAACTGATCATTTCAGGACATTTCCTTTTAGAGAGGAGTTTTGTTATTTAAATGAAAATTCACACACAAAAAAAACCAACAACCTCCCCACAGAGTCACTCATAAAAACCCATCCACGGCAAGAAGACACCAATAAGTACATTTTTTTTACTACTTAGGTCCAATACGAGCAACTAACCTTACATATGTCCAACAAAAACATTTTATCTGTTATAGTTTTTACAAACATTATGTAATAACTTCATAGAACGATATTCTAGGGTCTCTTTAACAGCTGAAGTAGGCCTGCATGCTGACGTTTTAAACAAAGATCTCACATCATCTGTTAGCGCTTGGAGGATGTGATGGGGACGACTCTCAGCAACTACCACGCCAGATGTTAGCTCAACATCTGCAACATCTTTTGGGTTTGTCGAGGCTGATGAGCTGCGGCCGCCGCCGTGTATCGCATTGCCTCTCCCAGAAAAAGTGAATCAGTTGCAGACGTCCATTCAGTGAGAATTCCATTCGAATCTATGCACTGGTTCATGAGATATTTTGCTGACAGAGGAACATAAACATGCAGACACAGGATTACATAATCAGCCACGTTACGCGGCGGCGGGTGGTTAAAAACTGGAAAGTCTTCATTGCTTGTATGGTGGATAAACCCCGTGGAGCCTTTCCTACAATCCCACAGACTCTCCTCTCCACAGAACCCAGTTCCACCTTCGATTTTCCCTGGCTCCCCGCTGCCCCCTTTCTACCTCCGAGCCAAGAGATGCCGATGGAGTTCTGGGGGGGTAAAGCTGTTCCTCGTCCTGCAGGGCATGGCAGGTGGTCGATTCCCCTCCAACACTTCCAGGCTTGCAGCTGTTATTGTGCGGATGAGGTTTTTCTCTGCTCCTTGTTGCTTCGCCTCAGCCGCTGAATTTCGCAAAATCCGTGTTTTGTTCTCGTTTACACTCTGCAGCTTTATTCCTCGGTAGTTTAGGTTTGTGGTTTTTGTTGCGGGGCTCACTTATAGAAGTGCACAAACGTGGAGATCGTTTTAACCTCGAGGTAATACCTGATGTGTTGGGGAATGATCGAAGCTTCTTAGATGTACAATAAATCTTACTCTGTGTGTTGACGCGCTGCTTTTATTCTACTATTTGTTCAGTCAGGGTCTTCAAGATCAGCCAAACATGGTGTTATAACTATAATTGAACAGCAACACCTTTTTTTTCTTTTTCTGAGGTATTGTGAGCAACAAGAATAAAGCCGAGGGTCCATCTCTTGGTGTAATATGACCCATGACCGGAACAGAAGCGTGAGAATGAACAGCTGGATAAATCTGCAGCAAACAGAAGAACTACATAATAAACCTTGTTCTGCTTTTCCTTAATTCTGTCTAAAAGGTACGCCTTGGTGTCGTCATGACACGCAGAATGTGAAGACGCCTGAGCAGAGCGGGCAGAGGACTTTCATGCGTAGATTTAAAAAACAGAAAAAGACAAACAGACGTTTCTTTTGTTCACGTTAACTAAGCGCAACTCTGAATGCCTCTCCTTCAAGATGTTCATGAGACAAGAAACCGTTTCTTTTATTTTGAAAACCTAACAAATGAAGGTTTGTACTACTGTTGGATGTTTGCTGTTTTAAAAACAGGTATAATGTGAACGCATCAACCTGCTTTATTACCTGTAAAGCTGATGTATCGGTGCAGATAATGCCAGTAGATCGATGTAATTTTAGCTTCAATCAGGAGTCAATCATGTACTGAGAGGAAATGAGAAACGGAGGAAATTATTTCATTAGAAAAACTAACACTATGTTAACTACGTATGTCGAAAATGCTGAAAATTCGAGCAGACATGTCTGAATTTAGCCAGTTTTGTTAATTTTGTGTGTCGTTTGGATTTCCTGCTCTCGTGCCGAGTCGTATTTCAGTAAATGCCTGCAGCCGTGAAGCCTTAGAGAGCAGTTTGCCCCAAACTGAGCACACATTTTCAAAAGCACATCAGTAAGAAGACGGCTGCTTCCTTGGGGGGGGGGGGTTCTCCCCCACACTGTAACAGCAGCCCTCGCTTTTATTCAATTCATTAACGAGCAGCTCCTGTCAGAGCTCTGCGGCTCTGGCTGCTGAGCAGGAGACGTGGACGGGTGCTGTCCTCCTGCAGCAGAGAGGCCGTCAAACCTGAAGAACAGAAACCCCTTACGTCAGGGAGGAGTTCGGGCTCCTCCTGGCCTCGCTTAGTTTCTGCTTGAGTCGCAAATTTGACGCCAAGAACACAGAGTTTTGCCACTAACCACGGACACAGGACGCGTCCCCAATGTCGTTTGGGTCTTTCGGTTTCCTTTCCGCCCGGCTCTCTCGTTCACAACTCCTGCGAGGCGAGAAACAAGCCCCCCCCCCAGCGAAGCACACACACACACACACACACACACACACACACTGTATCTGTGGACGAGGGCTCCCACAGAGTCCGGGAAACAACACCGACAGCTCTGACTTCTGCCTCTCGGGTCCTGGTGAACGCTGTTAGTGTTGCACTGAAAATAAATTGACTACAAGCTGCCTGCGCTGTGACAAGTCAGCGATTCTCCTGATCAATAAGCCTCACACAAACTCTAAAAACGAAGCCAGTAAATGGGACAAAACTGACATTTGACTTGAACGATCAAATTTAGAAACAAGCAAAGACATTTGGATATGTTACTAATTATATGATCTCTTCAGCTCTTTCCTGTGTTCTTCATTAAAAACCAGGAAACTCTTATTTTCTGTAGGAGCTAAAAAAGGAAACAGGATTGCTTTCTTTTCTTTAATGATTTGAAAAAAGACAGATAAATGGTAACAAATGACTTAAGCTTCAGATTCAGACTTTGTCTGAGTAGCAGTGTCTAAAAACATTTTTGTCAGTGGTTGTTTCTCTTTATCTGGATGTCATTAAACTTTCTTTGGTCATGTGCTAAAATGACAACTAATTGAAACTATAAATAGTAAAGGAAAAAAAAAGAAAACACTTTTGGAGAATTTTTAGCAAAGCTAAGCATTTCTCTGTATTCTGATATGTAGTCAATATAGACATACGTCCTGTCTCTGAATATTTTTTATAAAAGAGTATTTTTGCTAACGTTGCAACTCCTGTCTGAACACATAGATTTAAGTAAAAAAAAAGAAGTTTTTCACAAAAAAGTCACCTGTGATCCTATGACCCAGTGACCATGAAATCAATAGGCATCACCCTTGACCCATGAGGTGTCCAGCTGTGCAGTTTGACGTTCCTGTTACACAGCTGCAGAGTTAGAGCACAGGATCATGTGTGACGTTGACATCTGACCAGATTAGCACCAAAATCGAATCCCTTGTTCCTTGGAGCGTGTTTGACGTTTGCTGAAAATTTCATGAAAGTCTGTTCATAACTGAGTAATTCTGTGCCCCTGAAAACATGACCTCCTTGGCAGAGGTAAAAAAAAAAAGCTTAGCCTAGATTCTCCCTAAACTTGTTTTTTTTCCTCTTTGATACCAATTCTCTCTGTTTTTAACCCTTTCAGCACACAATCAGAGTTTAATGGCAACAGGATTTGGATAAAGTGAGACGGGACCTCTATATTTGTTTGGGTTCTCTGAGCACAAAGTCTTATCAGACATGTGCAAAATGGGCATTGTTGTTTCTGAAAAGCTCTGTATATCCTGTCCATATGGAACCACTAGGAATAGAGTTTGTAAAAATATCCACTTTGGGAAGCGATTTAAACAAATATCCATTTTTCTCCTCAAAGCCTCCGTGTGGACAGGAGCAGAAAATCTTGTTTTTTTCCAAAAGAAAAAAAAAAATGTTTTGACAGCGCCTTAGTTCAGTTCTTAGTCCGACAGAGACGAAGTTGTCTTCTCACACACGGCATGCCTGGCGTTTCCTGGACGTTCTCAGCAGGAACACCGGATTGTAACATAATGTCCTCAACCGCCGCCGTTCCAACTTGAACCAGCTTCCAGGACTGAGATCAGCCCGTCTGATGGAGCCTCTGAGTTAGAATAGCAGGTTCCTGTCTGGAGTTCGGTGAAGAAGCTTGCGGACCGACGCTGCTTCTTTCACTCTTGTGTAAATCCTGAAGAACACACACTGATGTTGAGGCAGAGGGGGTCATTTCACACGAAGATACCATCAGCAGAGTAAGACTTGTGAACTCTCGTAGATTTACGGACTCTCTTGAGTTTCTTCAGGACATCTGCCGCCGCCTGAGTCAGAATATTTTACCACGAGAAACAAAAGCCAGCAGGATGAGCAAAAATAAATTTGGCTTTATTGTTCTTTCTGTGACCCGGCAGCAGGGAGCCAGTGTGATTAAGACTTAAAGTGATCGCAGGAAGCACAAATAAACCAAACTAAACCACCAGGCTTAGCTCTTTAAGAACACAGTGGCTTTTATGGTGCTCTGTTGGTTTCAGTTGGCTTTTTGTTTCCTGGAGCAGACTTAAAAAAAAAAAAACTAGACCCAGAAAGTCAATTACTATCAGTTGTCTATAAAACACTGCGAGTGTCTTGGAAATATTTCAGTAAAATATGTTCAATTTGTGATGCAAACAGAACTACAAATGTCTCATCTTCCCAATATTCTGCATCGTTTCTCGAGATTCAGCTGTTTTTTTTCTGGTGACTCTGCTAACTTGTGGATTCAGCGGCGTCTGCCAGAGGACATGTAGGATCTGGGTCAGCTGAGACCTCGGACTCGTGGGTCCTGATTCAGGACGAGGATTTGGATCAGTGACCCGAGTGAGTCAGTAACCGACCTGCTCTAGTGTCTCAGTATTAAAATGAAAACTGTAGAAACTTAGAGACGCATTAAATACAGCTGACCTGTGGTTCATACTACAGGTAAATGCAGAAATGATTGGAGTTTTTAGTTTACACCAGTAGATTCTTAGGTTGCCTTGGCAACGTGCCAATGGTCAACTCTCTTTAAGATGGTGAATTTATTTGTTGTGTCTGGAAATGTTTTGATTTAATGTGGAAAACAGGATTTAGCTCCAGCCTAATCCTTTCTTAGTTATTTTATGTTATATTGTGAGTGTGTTTGTTTTTTTATCAGAATATGTAAATAATAAAATGAACTAATTCATTTATTAAAAAAAAAACAAAACTCCAGAAATGATTAATTTCGGGAGCTGCCATTATTAGTATGCAGGCTGAACACGTTTGCTGCCACAGATCTGCTCCATTTTCTTCGACTTGCAGAGCTGATTTGCTGAAATACGCTATGTTGCCAAAAACACCCATCCAGATCATTGAATTCAGGTGTTCCAATCACTTCCACGACCACAGGTGTGTAAAATCAAGCACCCAGGCATGCAGACTGCTTTTACAGACATTTATAAAAGAATGGGTCGCTCTCAGGAGCTCAGTAAATCCCAGTGTGGTACCGTGATAGGATGCCACCTGTGCAATAAGTCCAGTCGTGACTAAATATTCCTCAGTCGGCTGTTAGTGGTTTTATAACAAAGTGGAAGTGATTGGAAACAACAGCAACTCTGCCATGAAGTAGTAAGCCACGTAAAACCACAGAGTGGGCTCAGCTGATGCACAGAGGTCACCAACGTTCTGCAGAGTCAGCAGCTGCAGAACCTCCAAACTTCATGTGGCCTTCAGATCAGCTCAAGAACGGTGAGTAGAGAGGTTCATTGAATGGGTTTCCATGGCAGCAGCTGCAGCCAAGCCTAACATCACCAGGTGCAAAGTGTCAGATACAGTGGGGTAAAACACACCGCCACTGGACTCTAGAGCGGTGAAGACGTGTCCTCTGGAGGGACGGGTTTGGGTTTGGCTGCTGCCAGGAGAACGGTTCTTGTCTGACTGCATTGAGCCAAATGTAAAGTTTGGAGGAGGGAGGGTCATGTTGTTTAGTTCAGTTGTTTAGTTCCACTGAGAGGAACTCTTAATGCTTCAGCATACAGAGACATTTTGCACACTTTTATTCTCCCACCTTTGTGGAAACAGTTTGGGGACGGCCTCTTCCTGTTCCAACATGACTGCGTCAACATCAACATCAGTGTCTGACCTCACAAATGCGCTTTAGGAAGAATGGTTAAACATTCCCATAAACACTCCTAAACCTGTGGAAAGTCTTCCCAGAAGAGTTGAAGCTGTTAGAGCTGTGAAGGGTGGGCCAACATCAGATTAAACCCTGTGAATTAAGAGTCCGATGTCACTCAGGTTCCTATAACTGTGAAGGGAGGCGAGTGAATACTTTTGGCAGTACAGTGTATATATAGTGTATGGTTCTAACATCTCCTCTGTCATAATGATGGCGATTTTTGGATGCGGTACAAGTTGAACGTTGAGGGTCTGTTTTATTCTGCTTTTATTTCAGAATATTTTGTTTGTGACATTTGCTTGGCGAGATTATTGTGTTCTGCGTTCTGTAAACTGCTGAAACGGATGTGATTTACTGTAATTATCCAGATGGCAAAGGAAAGTACTGGAAGGTCTTTAAGACTTTAGCAAACTGAACCACGTGCCTGTTTAGGATGGGATTGCATTCATATGGATAAAAACAATGACAACCCCTCTATTGTCCTTGTCCAATTTGCAGCCTGAGAATATATTTTATTCACTTTGGAAAAACACTATTCTATCAGGTCTGATTTTATCTTGCATATACCGCCCTGTTTATACAGCACATGCTTCTTTTTGGACAAAATATTCATCATTGTGACATATGGGAGGATACGACTGTCATTAATCAGGAGTGTATTTGTTTGAATTGAGAGCAAACTCAGATGTATTGCCCTGCTCTCTCTCTCTCTCGCAGGCCTGACCTTATTTTTGAAACGCTGCAAAATTTGCTCTGCTTCCCTTCACGACTTTGTGTCTTTGCGTTCAGATTCACCGCTGCGTGCACACGTTTCCTTTGAGCTGACACTCAGGTTTCGTACGAACACGTGTACGGGTTGTTATTGGGTTTTCACGCTCCGTCCTCTTCGGGATGAAATTGCTCTCGCCAGTCCCCTCCTGGGCTGTGCAAACTTTTAACCGCCAAGTGATCTACTGCGTCGGTTTCGGAAGGCTGCACGCAAGTACGTCTCAGCTGATTGAATAACGCACAGCCCTTCACTCGGCAGGCATTAAAGTTTGTTAAAACACTCCTGGCCTTAAAGGGAACATTGTTCACCAATGACTACAGCCGTTACACAACCCGCACACTTCTCACTTACCTTTATTAAGTATGGTGATGGCAGAGATGCTGGACTCCTTTGGTATCAGGAGCAGACACATAATTATGGAGTCCTCAAACCTTTATTAGTTACGTAATTAGTCTAACATGATACTTTCTCTTGACAAGAATGATGGGAAGTAAAAGAAAGGGGAAAGCTTGGAGCAGCTCGTGATGTGAAGGATGATATTTCATCTGTTGCTAACGCTGATATTATGAATCATTTCTGACTGTGGTTCAAATCTTGACATCATGCCTCATTTGTTTTGCACAGCGTAATGCGTCGCATAGATCCAGATTAAGTTAAAGCCTTATTCACGCTACTCTAGATACCTTTTAAAAACTGAGATTTGTTCGTTCAGTGGCCTCAGGACTCCGTCTCTGCTATTTGCAGATGATGTGGTCCCGGAGGCGTCATCGTGCCGTGATCTCCAGCTCTCACTGGAGCGAGTCGCAGCCGAGTGTGAAGCCTCCAAATCCGAGGCCATGGTCTTCAGTTGGAAAAGGGTGGACTGCTCTGTCCGGGTTGGGAGTGAGGTGCTGCCTCAAGTGGAGGAGTTTAAGTATCTCGGGGTTTTGTTCATGAGTGAGGGAAGAATGGAAGAATGGAGTGTGAGATTGACAGACTGATCGATGTGGCTTCTGTACCGACCCGTTGTGTGAAAAGGGAGCTGAGCTGCAAGACAAAACTCTGTTTACCGGTCGGTCTACGTTCCTACCCTCGCCTACGGTCCTGAACCTCAGGTAGTGACCGAATGAACAAGATCAGGCTGTCGAAACGAGTTATCTCTGCTCTCTGCAGGCTAGCTGGGCTCTCCCTTAAACATAAGCTGAGAGGTTTGGTTATCCTGGAGGGAACTCGGAGTAGAGCCGCTGCTCCTCCACATCGAGAGGAGCCAGTAGAGGTGGTTCAGGCATCTAGTAAGGATGACCCCATGTCGCCTCTCTAGAGTGGTGTTCCAGGTATGTCCAACTGGGAGGTCCAACCGAGGGGAAGACTTGGGACATGCTGGATGTCTATCTGTATATATATTGGTACTCCTGTGTGAACTGGAAATACGGAGCTTTTGTAAAACAACGAGGCTGCATTCGCTCGTGCCTCAGAAACCAAAACAACAACAAAGCTGTTTTCCCATGCCTGTTTCACTTTATCTCGACCCTGTTGTCGTCAAACTGTGATTGTGGGCTTAAAAGTTTAACAAGTGAGAGGAAAATGTGAACGTATCAAAAGGAAAAAGGCATTAAGGAAACAATTCTTTTTGGAAATTCTTTATCCAAACTAAGAATGTTTTTCTTTTTGTTTTTTGATATGTCATCAATATGGAGTGACACAGAATGGGTATTTTAGCGTTTTGGTTAAAAAATATATATATATCTGTTTTAAAAAATACCCAGACTGAGCCTCCTTGCTTGTCTTGGGTCCAACAGCGTTGGTCTTTGGGGATCCACTATCAACATTTCAGGATAAAAAAACAAGCTATGAAAGCTGAAATGATGACTCTGGTCTGGAATAGGATTTTCTTTAGCCTCTGCTATCAGTCACATCTGCTGGAAGAGTGCTTTATATCTTTCTAATACGATATTCGTACTTGGATATTTGCCACTACACACCGTCACATTCAGGATTTACTGCTCTATCGCCACCGGATCTGTGATTTATTTTCTCCTGGAAGTCGTGGCTCCTCTGGAAATGGATCCTTTTATCTCATTGTTCCCCTGCTGTTTTTTTATGATATCCTGTTGCGTTTTTTTATTACAGTAAATGAAACTATAAAATATGGGGTTTGACAAAACAATTTCAGTCCAACATCTTACTTTCTTTTCATGTTATCGTCATACCCATAAATCCGTTTTACAGCTGATGCCTCGAAAAAGAAATGTCTTTACAGTTTACTTAGAGTTTCACATAGGTTTTTCACATTTGTTTGAATTATTGTAATAATGTTTTTGCCTCTGTGTGTGTGATCGTTTGATCTTTTAGCTAAGTTTATCATGAACCCCTGGGCAAATTTTATTGAAACTCCCAGAAAGTAATCATTGAACGATTATCTACAGCTGATTAACTTTTGGATTCCAGTTTGCTGCCTCAGCCAACACAAAAATGGCTCAAACTCAGCCAATTTTACAGGTATTCAGCTAAAATTTAGTGTGGTAGTCCCCGAGAACCATTCACAACCCATACTCTGAGGACATCTTTGCCTAAAACACTTTAGGAGCTGTTGGCACCAACCCTGTCTGTCTGTCGGCAAAATATCTCACGAACCATTGAACAGATTTTAAGGAAACTCTCGGACATTAATCACTGGACGTAAATCTTACAAATTATCAACTTTTGGAGTCTCCCTAATTCAAAATGCAACAACAAAAGTGGCCATAGTTCAGTCAGTCTTGACAAATATTGCAGTAAAACTTCAGAGTGTTTGTAGCTGGCCGTCATAGTCAACGAAACCAACAAATCTTGGGAGATCTTGCACAAGATCGCACATAAGGTTTGACCAGAACGGCTCTAACTCTTTCATTATTTCCTGATCTTGGTTTGAAACTCTGGGTGATCGGCGTTCTTTCAAGGAACGCTAAGCCTTTAACTGTGCGTGTGCACGTGCTTTAATTCTAATCCCTTTGTTTGATGAAGGTTCATGAAGCTTTCCCTGCTTGGTTCTAGCTGAAGGGGTGTTTCTCCCAGCAGCATGTGAAGTGGCTGTTTTATCATCCAGCGTCTGTCAGCAGCTCCGGGAGAGGCGGGCAGCGCTCTTAATTCAGAGCGACCAGAAGTTAGACAACTGGCTTTTGATCTTTTCCAAGTCGAGTGCGTGTGTTTGCTCGTCTTCCTCACTTTATCTGGATTCAATGAAACACTGGAGTGGTTTCTAGAAAACCCACCTGTGAAATATAAGGGAGGTAAGAGGAGAGGATTTCCAATTTTAGGCGTGTAATTTAGTTTGTATGCGCCACTTAAAACAAATAGCAAGCTAATCCGTATCAGTCATAGTCTAGTTGTGTATTTGCAAATGAAGTTCGGCTGCATCTGCTTCTCCGGCCACGGTTTTCTGTTCAGATATGCAAACAGACAGATGGAGGCAGATATGTGAGCTTTTCAGTCCAGGCGTGATGCTGTTTTTGGGTCCCTCTCTTCCTGTTGATGACAGTTTTTTGGCAGCTTTGGCTTGACAGGGATTTTAATACGTTTAGCCAAAAAAGAGCAGCTCAGATGTCACAGCGGAGACGTTTTCTAGCCTGGACTGAAACGATCAGCTGTTGATGGAAATAGCTTTTTATACTCCATCGAGAGAAAAAAAAAGGATAGATATAGCAGATCTAAATATTTTAAAGATAGTTTCTCTCAGTTGGTACGACAGCATGAGATGTCAGTTCATTTGATCCTTATAATTCAGAACAAAAAGTTTGTCTTTGTCAAATACTGAAGTTCTGATTCAGTGGAGTAATATTTAAGGAAAGCTACTCATATACTGATTCGTTTTAATGTTTCAGAACAGTAATACGAGCATGTAGTTCCTAAAACTGCTCTCTAAAAGCAGCATATTGTAGTCCTCATGTACTGGATTAACATTACTGGTGACATCTCATCAGTCAAGCTGCTTTCTAATACGAAGGGAACAGAGAAGGGTTACAGTTAGAGTGTTTAATTTTCATTCATTATTTGTCAACCAATAGGAAAAATGACTTGTTTCTCGGTAAAATATGTTCTTTTTTTTAAACTCTTCTGTCACACGATGGGGAACAATCTCATCGTATGTTTCCTTTGTGGGCGTTTGTAAATGTAAATGCAGAGCAAAAAGCAAAAAGAGCTCTTAAAATAAAATAAAAAAAACTGTATGTTCGATAAATAGAATCTACTCATTTCAATCCAGAGCTCATCGTTTTTGTAACATTCATGCCTTTCCTGCTCTTCGTGCAGTCGATCAGAATTTCCTCCCCAAGCAGTTCTGCCGTAACGTAACACGGGCAGCAGCATCTCGCAGCAGTTTCACATCAAGAAGCGTCTCGTTCGTCTCAGCGAACGAAGAAATATTGCTTTTCCCGAGCGCTTTTATTACCGTTTCAACCTGGCCGTGTGTGTTTCGCCCTGATTTGTACAGCATGCCTAACAATAATAAAATCCCGTGTTTTTATTAGATGTTTAATCCTGCATGACAACACAAGTGTTTCATAACTGTAAAAAAAAAAAAAGGTTTGTTCTCGGCTGCAGCTCCTCTTTATGAGCTGCTGCCGTGCTGACAGGAAGGACGACCCACTCCTGGATATTTTATTTTACTGCTACGGCCATTTTATGTCCACTAGCTGAACGTCATTATGCCTATACGAAGAAAAGATTGACAATAAGCATCATTTATCCCCACAGATGCCTGAAAAATGGATTGTCACATCTAAAAATAGGCATTTGTTTATATTATTATCATGAATTATAATTTGGGGCGTATATCATAGCAGTAGAGCAGGATGTTGCCAGCTCTTCTTTCACAAAGTACTTGGAAAAAAAACAATAATGAAAGCAGCATTCCTTGAAGGAATGCATGTCACCCGCTGCCTTGCACGCCAAAGTTTTAAAGAAAAATCTTGTGTGATCTGTTAGTGCTCAGGTTATGTTTCAGGAACAACTCCCAGCTACTACCATGTTGAATTTGAGCTCAATAGCTGCAAAAATGACTATGTCATAGCAGCCATTTTTGTATTTGATTGGCTGCGGCCATCTTGAATCAAGTTCCAGAAGCTATTTACCCGTAGATGTACATCCAATGATTGCTTTCGGGTGGTTGATAATAAAGAATTCTCTTTTTTTCCCTCTAAAACCAATTTTGGTACCAATATTTATGAAATCAAAAAATACAGATTAAAGCAATGAAATTACAAAATAATCTGACAGGAACTACGACACAGCTTGGGGGTTTTGCCACACATACCGATGATGACATTAAATAAAAAAAAAAATGCTCCGCTCTATAACTCTCCCTCTGTGGTTATCGAACCCCCTCCTCCCCCACCTGTCTGGGTGAGTCCAGGTGCACGATGAGCGGGATGAATCCATTTTAATTAACAAGCCGCTGCCGCCGCCGCTGCTCTTTGGCCCGGCTGTGTGCTGCAGGTAATGGATGAAGGACCCACTCTGTTAGGTTTCCGATGAGTAATGACGCCGTCCAAGCTCTAATGGCGGGGCTTCGTGTTCGTCTGCATACGTTTCTCACTCGACCGGACTTCAAATGAGCACCGGCGGAGCAGACTGTCCGTCAGCGGCTCGCCGGCTTATCGTGCGTTTCGCTGAGCAGAGGTCGTTAGCAGCTTCCCGTACGGAGGCTGATCGTTCCAGGAAAATGGTCAGTTTCTGAACTGTACTTGCAATCAGTAGGAGAGAACCCCCAGATTATCTCACGTCGTACAGCGAGTGGCTCACAGACGTACGCAGGGTTTAAAAGTAAAAGATAATATATATATCACACAAGATTTTATATTTATATTTATATTTTATATTTTTTATTTATATTTATATTTATAATACTTATATTTATATATATATATATACATATATATATATATATATAAATAATCGTCTTTAATGCAAGAGTTGTAGCTGTTTTGGTCAGACTTATAACGTAACGCACAACCTGATTTTACAAGTACGTGTTATGAATGACTCTCAGCTACTGCTACACCACATTTGACCTCAGTATCTGTAAAACTGAGCGAGTTACAGCCATTTTTGTGTTGGCTAATGTCAAATAGTTGGAATGGCCATTTTGAATCGGACTGACTCCAAAAGCTAATCAGTTGTAGACGTACATCCAACGATGCATTTCTGAATGTTTCAATAAAATTTGATGCGATATTTTGCTAACAGACAAACAGAGCTGACTCCAACAGGTAATGCTGAAGTGTTAAGCAAAGATCTCACACAAGGAGTGGCACGTATGTGATGTGAATGAGTCTCAGCTACTACCACACAAACTTTTAGTGCAATATCTGTAAAACTGACTGAAATATGGCTAGTTTCGTGTTGTTTTTTTTGTTTTTTTTTTAAGGTGAGTTGGCTGTGGCGGCCATCTTGAATTGGATTGACTCCAAAAGTTAATCAGTGATACGGGTACATTCGATGATTATTTCCTGAAGTTTTCATTAAAATCCAGTGGTTCATTAGATATTTTGCTAACAGACAAAAAAAAAAAAGTTGACTCCAGATAGTTGATGGGACATTCTGTTAGCGCTCAGAGGAGGTGTTGGGGATCAGTCTCAGCTACTGCCACACCAGATCTTAGGTCAGTACCTGTAAAACTGGCAGCTCATATATGTGTAATATATATATTTTTTTATTCATAAAAAGGGATTTCTTTTCAGTGAAAATATTCATAATCTGGGTTGTGTCCTCCAGAGCAGGCAGAGATACAGAAGGATGTTTCTATAAACCGAAACCATAAAAGACAGATATGATGTGAAGACATGAAGCAGGGGAGAGAAATATCTGACTTGAAAAACCGAGGCTCATTTTATGTATCACTTTGACAGTTTATTGTGTATTTATTTAGAAAATAAATAAATAAAAGCTCCAGATGACGTCACTGACAGAATCAGCGTCGGGGCTCCGCTCCTTAGCTCCGTATTAACAGTCGGGTCCGTGCGTCGACGTGACGAACACATTGTGTCTGACACCGAACGCGCAGCCTGGCTGGGCCGAGTGCGCTTTAAGCTCGCCGCCGAGTCCTGATGGAGACGACTGATACCTGCCAGCCAAACAAAGGAGAGGCTGGAAGAGGCCCCCGCTTGTCTGAGAGCAATCCGTCTAAGCTGAGGGATGTGGGAGTTTGGAGACGGCAGATTTTCTCCATAAAACACAATACGCTCGTGTGTTTCACCCCAAATAAGTTTCCTTTCATCTGTGATGACGCTGATTGGACTGAGGATTTGTGGGCCCCCGGGGTGCACCGGAGGCCTCGGTGTTTTGATTGGGTGTGAGTCTCTGTTTTATTGTGGATTCTTGTGTAGATGTCACGTTCCGTACGCTCTGTGGCGTGTTTTTATCCTGCATGTCAGTATACTGTGAATTCCAGCAAGCTGCTCATGTAAAAAGGAAGATTTTCTTATAAGTCTCAGTGGAAAATGTTGTCCATTGTGGCTTTTAGGCACTTGTTGCTTGAGACGAGGTATTAAATCGGGATGAGAACTAATAAATCTAACAAACCCACTGCTCAAGAGTGCCTCGACTTCTCATATCCATCGTCAATAACACACTTATGTTGTGATGGAGACTAATTTGCTCGTGATGGTACCTGTCATTACATATTCAGTTAATTTTGCATTCGTCTTACGTGCAACAAACCTGCTGTTCGAGCTGGGAGCAGAAGCATATATCCTTCAAAGGCAAAGGGAATGGAGAAGGCACGGAGAGCGCGCTCTGCACCCGCAGATCCAAACCCAAATTGGGCTTTTTTTTTTTTTTTTTATCTGCGAAACCTCTACAGCTTCAAACAGTGAAGAGAAGGATAACAGACGCAGAAACACTCCGTACGCAGCAGGCGGGCCCGAAAAGCTCCAGGTTCATCTAAAGGACGAGTGGTGTCATGTAAAGTGTTTGGACTTTTTTAATATATATATATATATATATATATATATATATATATGGGGACAACCAAACAGGAAGTAGACAAGCACGTGCCACAACACCAGACCCTGGTGGCGGCCCTTCAGCTCAAACTCAAGGGACAATCCATGGAGGTCAGGGATGGGTTTGGGGAACAGATGACAGATTAAACAGCTCACCCAGTGCAGTATTGGATCTGATCTCCAGTCAGTTTCACACCCTTGTCCACACCTTCATGCGTGCATTCTCACCAGGCTGTCAAAGGCCCTCAGGAGGGACAGTGATTTGCCACGTGAGTTCAGCTTGCAGAGAGCGACGCGGCTCAGTACAGTTTAAAAGCTTTGAACTTCGCATTTTTCAGTTCCAACTGAGATACTCCTCTTGTGAGAAAGAATCCAGTTGGCATCGATTGAACCTACTAGGATTACTCCCCCCGGATGGTGGAGAACCATCAACAGTATCTGCGAACACGTACGTGAAGTAGTACTTCCAGGTTGCTGCATAAAGGCCTCAACAACTCCATGTCTGCTTGTACTTTACGACATACACACTCCGTTTGATATTATTTTGAGGACCTGTCTTTAACTAGATAGACCAAGAGTGCCTGCCTTCCAGCAGGAACCGTGTCATGGAAGCTGCCAGGCTGTAGTTTTGGAACCAGAGTCTGCCCACTTACTCCCCCGAGTTCATGAGCTTTCTTTTAACAGCCAGTTACAGCTAAACATGTTGGAAAAATGAAGATTTGAACAAACAACTGTAACTTGTGCGAACAAAGAGTCAACAGCTGAAGAGAAAATAAACTGTCCTAGGTTTATTTCTTTATTTTACCAGTAGCAGGGGAGAAGGACTTCAAACTTGTGCTGACAGGGAAAGTTAGTTCCTGTTTGGCTTCAACTTTCGGGTTCATGTCCGAAGTTTATCATTGAACAGGCTTTGGTTGAACTCAGGGGTCTAAATGTTAACCATTCTGATGTGCTGGTTTGTCTACAGCTCATTAAAAAAAATAAAGAAAAGTTAATGTGAGTAATCCCTGACAAAATATTTGAAGTACAGTAGTGTCTGTGCCCTTGTTGTCTCAGGAATAATAGCTCCTGTTACTGTTTAGTTTATACACTACAGGTGAACTGGACCATCCTGAAGATTCTACCTCAGCTGCGTAAATCAGAATAGTTTTCATGTTGGCCATTAATGACGTTAAACAAACACAAAACAGGCGAAAATGAAAGACTTTAGGGAATCCTGTTGTTTTGTGGTGCCTAGTTTCAATTAGCCTCCTTGCCTGTTGCTGGTCAGACCTTCTCCTTATCCTCAGAGGAAACCAGGATAATTTATATTTTCCCTCGACACCCACACACACACACACACACACACAGTACACACGTACCTACCGATCCCCTCTGAACTGCATCAGCTGCCCACAGCAGACGTTGGACCGGAGCCCAGAGGCTACAGTCGCATTAGCGTGGCCATGTGGGAACGCTGTCGGGGGAAAAAGAAGGTCGGCGTCCCGGTCGAAGTGCCTCTCTGCTCCCTCTACTCCGCTAAGCCAGCTGCTCGGTGTCTCTCTCTGTTGGCATCGAGCTGATGGACGCGTCGTTCGGGGGCGACGCCGAGAGACTGCAAAGAAGTCAGCAGAACATTGTTTACTGTATGATTTGTGAACAACGTCGGCTGTCTGGTACCGAGCTCCGTGGGATTTAGCTCCCTCAGGTTGATCTTCTCACTTCGACATGCTTCCAACCCAGGCTTAATATTTTCACAGAGATCATTTATCTGTATTATTATTTACGTTTCTAATTCTTTAAACTTCGGTTGTTCGTCGTTCAACAGAACCCCGTATTCAAACCTTCCCATGAACAGTTCTGGACAAAACCTGAGCTGATTCTGAGTTTTTTGTTAATCCTCAAGCTTCTCATCATCCGTCTTCCTCTCTATAAACTGGATGTTGTGACCACCCCCGAACAATGGCTCTTTGTCTATATTCCAGAAATGTTCTCGTAGCTGCATTAAAAAAACAAATAAAAAAAGAGTTTTCCAACAATTTACCTTTTTTTTCCTCCCCCCCCCATCTGCAGCAGAACCCAGTGTGCGGATGAGCTCCCGGAGCTGTTACAGTCCCCTGATTGGTAGATTTTCAATTGAACACAGACTCCGGGGATGAAATGCCACAAATTTTCGGCAGCGCTGTCATTGTCAGGCATTGTTCTGTAAGTCATCCAGCTGCTGCATAATTCATGGATGCAGCACTGGGACCTGTTCGTGTAATAAGCCGGAGTGACACGAATCCTCACCTCCACCGGTAAGGAGCGGGGATGAAATGTGACAGAATCTCAGCTGAGAGGAGCCGAGGAGCACAGCGAGCTGCAAGCGGAGACAGGAGCGAAGCCTCATCAGCTCGGCACATCTTTAACCGAGAAAATGATTAACCCTATTTTTTTTTTTATACGCTTTTGTTCCACGGCCTGTCTCAGACGTCCCTAATGTCCCAATGATGGCGGCTGCTACAAACTGAAACATCTTTTAAAAATGTTTGAAATGGAGCCATCTTTAGATTCAAACTGACCAGAACTGCTGGCTGCAAAAAGATAAAAAAACAAAACAAAAAAACCCAAAACACAACAGCTGAAAGAAGAGAGGAAGCAGAGGGCCAAACGTGGATGCAGACCCAGTGGGGATTTGATAATTAAAGGTCAGGATTTTTAAATCATATTTGGCGAACATCGCAACCCCCGCAAACATTTATGCACACATCCCATCATAATTTAAAATAAATCTTCCTAATGAGGTCAAATCAGCTAAAAGGTCACTCCTAACACGATGAAAACTCGAAGAACGGAAAAACAAAAACACCCTTGGAGGCTGTAAAAAAACACAAAGGTGAAATGTTTTTAGAACGACTGTGTGGTGACTTTTTAGTAGACGTGGGGTTCTATGGAGAAGTTGTGCGCAGATAACATCTTACCTGTTGTAGATAGCTCTTTGAAGTACCTTGAGTTTGGAGAAATTGAGTTTAATTTGAATGAGCTAAAGGCTGGTTGGACCGGGGCCAGGAACAAAGTGCTTTGGGCCAATTCCAATCTTATTAGCTTTTTAAATATGTGATAAAAACTAATTTATTAAAAATACAGAAAAAAAATCTTTATAATTGTAACAAAGAAGTTAGAAAATTTCCTTAAATTTACAGTTTTGACATCCTTTAGAATACAGTTTACATAAGTTAAATTCATCCATGAGCTGCTTTTATCATCTTCCAGTTCAGCTCTTTGGGAAACAGTCCCAGTTTTCTCCCAGGACTGCAGGGAACAACAAGTGGTGCGTTTATAGAGTGAACTGTGTGTGAGTGGGAAGTGACGTGACTTCAGCTCCTACCAGCCCCAAATCTCAGCTCGTCTGTAAAATGAACTACATATAGTGATTTATGTGTTTGTCAAGATCGATTAGCTGTGGCGGCCATCTTGAATGGAGTTGACTCCAAAAGTTAATCAGATTTAGAAGTACACCCAGTCATTACTGTTGAAGAGTTTCATTAAAATCCGTCCTGTGGTTCATGAGATATTTTGCTAACAGACAAACAGTCACACACGGCGCCCTCGTATTTAGCTGCACCCACGGTCTCTGCAGGGTTATCGTCGCTCATGTCTCCCGCATGCAGAAAGGCTGCCTCGTGTGTAAACAACATCAGGCGCTGTGGATCTTTTCCCATCACCAAATTCCTCGCTTTTAAGAATTGCCAGCATTTTTTTTTTTTTTAGAACTGCAGTGTCCTTGTTTTTATAAAAGCATATCTCTTGAGATTGAACATTCTGAAAAATGATGCTTTTCTTTTCTTTTTTTTCAGACTGATAGAAGATGCCCTCCGATGACAACTGCAGCCCTGACTGTGGTCTAACTTTAACTGTTCCCTCACTTCTGTCCAAGGCAAAGGCAGAGGGAGTGATAATGTTTTTTTGCCCACGTCTGTGGGTGTTTATTTGTCTGGACTGTTAGTAAAATATCTCAGGAATCCCTGAACGGCATTTAAAGGACATCTGCAAACGATTAACCTTTTGGAGTCAGTGTAATTCATGATGGCTGACACATCAAAGCAATCGTTGCAAACGTAAAAAAATGGCTCCAATTCAGCCAATTTTACAGATATTGAGCTGAAACACGGAGTGGTAGTAGCTGAGAGTCACTCACAACACATGCTCCAAGGTGACGCAACATACTGCAATATCTCACACGGTAGTTTTGTTACTTTTAAGGTTTAACCGAAAAGGCTCCAACTACTGTTTGTCCTTTCTCAGCACTCGATGACCTCAGACAGCGGGTGATATGCCTTCCTCCTAACGTACACATGGGTTCCCCCTGCTTCTCAGTAATGATATATAACTTTATCGACCCCCTGAGGACGCAGAGTCTATTTTAGGTCTATTTTAAAGGAAAACGACTGTTTATGTTCCAGTTGAGGGGGCAATGTCAACAATAATCCACATGGTAACAATCTGAGTGATCAGACAGCTTCACAACAATTTCTGTGTGTGTCTCTGTGTCGTCCAAATGTAAATGTGATAACACACACACACACACACACACACAGTTTCAGAACTCCTACACATCTGTGAGTCATGGGACAGAGCTGAATGTTTGTCCTCGGAAACAAAAAGCGGAGGGATAAGCGATCATTCATGGATCAGTCAGACACGTTGGGGAGTTTTCTTCTTGGCTCGTCATCTTATGGAGCAAACGTACAGCACATGCTAACAGCCGAGCTACAGCTTTCTCCCACTTTCGGCTGCGATGTGGCCGAAAGGAAAAACAGACTGTACTTATATAGCGCCTTTCTTGCCAATCAGGCCACTCAAAGCGCTTTACAACACAATTTGTGCCCTTATTCACCCATTCATTCAGCCCTCTACTACAGCTTTACAGCTAGCCTGAATAAATCATCTATAGAGTCTAATCAGTGCTTTAGCTTACATTCAGTGGGGTTTAGTCTTGCAGAGTCTGGTGGAATCGAACCTCCAACTCTCTCATCGGAGGATGACTGCTCTAACCACTGATTCACAGCTGGCCAGGTGAGCAATAGCCTTTTTTTCCTGTCTCATGAAAAACTGGACGGATTTGAATGAAACTTTATCAGTGGACGTACGCCTGATTAACTTTTGGAGTCAACCCAATTCAAGAGGGTTTTCCACGGCTATTCGACCTTAGCAAACACGCAAAATGGCTACATTTTTGTCCGTTTCTCAGATATGGAGCATAAATTTGACGTGGTGGTAGCTGAGAGTCATTCAGAACACCTGGTTTGACCAAAACGACTCTACAGCTCTGTCATTTCCCAACCTAAGATCTTAGTTTGGCAGGTTGTGCAGTCCTTTCGAGGAACGCCCGAACATTTATTTCATTTATGGTACGAGTGTGAGTGCACGTCCTTATTTGTTCGCAGCTCGGAGGCAAAGTGAGGCTAAGAGACGCCCACTCGGCCTGATCAAAAAAAAAAAATCAGAAACGCTCCGTGAGCCCGGCTCGTAGCGCCACCGCTGATACCATCTGACACGAGCCTCCGGTGTGAGTGCTGAAGTGCGCTGCACCGGCACATCCAACGCGGTTTAATCCGGGAACGGCTTTCTTTGACCTGTTAGCAACCCGGTGCTAAGCAGCTTATGTTCCTGAGGGCTCCGTTTGAAAGCCAGACATCCTTCAGTGTCACGTCTTTGCCTTGAAAATGCAACTGATTTGGCACAAAAGTAAAAAAAAAAGCTAAAGGCTAAAGGATACAGAGAGTTGAGTGTGGAGCACGGCTGCTCAGTCTTATTTCTAACTTTTTTGTTTATGCTGCAGATAAAACATGAAAAAAAACAACTTTTAGAGGTAAACAAAGGCTGTGACTTCCACCGGTTTGGGTTAGAGCTAAAAAGGAGAGAAACTTGACAGAAATGACTAGCTGCTGGAGGAAACTGCAGCCCACAGATTGTCAGCGCAAGCAGACATTTAGGTCAAGCGAAAAACAAAACTAAACGCTAATCTGAGAGCGTTGGAGCCAAAAATAACCCGTTCTGATATCGTTGCGTAAGTAAACCTGTCCGTTCGCTCCTCTGACGAGTCAAAATGTCAGGAAAAGCCTCGAACTGGTAAACACAAAGCATAAAAAGAGCGTTTAGCCACACGGCGCGAAGTGAAGTGAATTCAGAATGTCAACAGATACGGTAATATATGTAACTCTGAGACACATACAATCTGACAAAAAGGAAAGAAAGAAGAAACTACTTGTGCTGAAACTAATGAGGCGATGACTCACAGCTGTGCAGGCAGGTGATCCACGGGAGCAGAATCCTGACACCTGGTGGCCAGGTGGGGAATGGCAGGATGCAGTTTGAACTGAACATCCTGTTTAAATGTAAATGACCACTTAATTACTAAGAAATGAAGCCTAGTGGTGATGGAAATGTATTTATTTAGCTCCAGTCCACCTGATCTTTGGGCATCAGGTTCATGTTTTTCAATATAAATATGAGAAACTATCAGGCCACAGTGTGGCGGGAGGGACCACCTGTCTCAGAAATGATTGCTGCTCGAGAGAAACAAGTAAAACATGCAGGATAGTGGCCATCAAAGACCAGGATTGGAGACCACTGTTGTAAGTTCTTGTGTAGTTTTTGCTCCCCTGCCATCATTCACTTTGCCTCAGCTCGTTACTTGTTTGCACCTGTCCCCAGTTAGTAATCACTTCACCTGTGCCCACTAACTAATCAGCCTCTGCCTTTAACACCCAGTCTTCTCCTTCTCAAACCCGCTGGCTCATTGTTGCCGTCGTGCTCAGTCTGGGTTCCTCGTGCTTTCCCGTTTTTGCCATTATTTGTGAGTTTTTGTTATTTTAGTCGTTGCTGCCACGTCAGCCCCGTTTTTGTCTTTGTTCTTTTAGAATGAATTGGTTTTCATTTGGAAGCTCCTTGCGTTTGGGTCCGAATCCTCCTTCTGCAAATCCGTGACACAAACGTAAAAACTCTGATTCCCTGAATGCACCGGCTCTCTGTGGGGATCCATCTTTGAAGGATGGTCTCTGAATGTCAGGTTTACCTGCTCTGTAGCAGAGATCCAAATCAAAGGTAGCTTTGTGGCAGAAGGTGCCAAAAAACCTTACGAGACTTTTCTTTTTTTTATTTATTTGTCTCCCATTTCTAGTTTTCTACTGTAAAAATGAGCTACACATTTTTTCTCTACTACTAGAATATATCATTGTCTCAAAAAGGTAGAATATTGCAGTAGTTTGATATTAAAAAATGTACAAAACAAAATTCAAAAAGATTTTTTTGTTGTCAAAAAGTACATGAGAAAGAAAGAATAAAAACAGTTTCTGTGCTGTAATAACCATCAGCTCTAATCAAAGCTCTGTTGACGAGTCAGTTTGAAATTAAAATAAGTCAGGCGGAACATTGTGTAATATTAAACAAGCAGTGCATCCAACCAGAGGAGAAGCTGCAACCTGGAAAGGAATCCGGCGGCTCTATCACCTGCTGCTCCTCCTGAACCCGGCGGACTGGTTCTGAAGAAGCAGAACCCAGAGACGGATGAATCTGATCCGAGCGCCTGAACCCCTCCTCCTTTCTGCTTTTCAGGGTTTGTGGAGGAGAAACGATTCATGTGGGGATTCTCTGCATAACTATTAAACACATGATATCCATCTTATGGGTTAGGTGGGGCTTATCTCTGCAGCTGAAGCGGGGCTCGTTTCGGAGTCGGAGTTTCTTCTCACAGAGTCTGTGAAGTGCAGAATAATAAAGCTTTTAATCTCCACCTTGATAAATGTGGAGTCCGGGGCGGAGGACGGCTTTTGTTATTCAGCGCGTCGCTGGCCTTTCTGCTGAAGGCTGGCGGAAAAAACAAAAAAAGCTTCTCTGTGACCGGAGGTGTTAGACCGCTGAGAGCTGAAGGACCGCCGAAATCAGCTGAAGAAGCTGAAACTGAGTTGTTAAAGCTAAAGGAAGCAGAACAAACAGCTTTGGTTAAAACTAAACGAAGCAGAACACTAGCTAAAAGAAATTCTATTCTATTTTAAAGGATGAAAATAGAATGGTAGCTTGATGCTAAAAGTAGCAAAACGCTAGTTAAAAGATAAGAATAGCAGAATTATAGCTAGAAGATAAAAGTAGCAAAAGAATAGCTAAAAGCATCAAAAGGTTAGCTGAAAGCAAAGGAAGCAAATGGTTAGCTAAAAGCTAAAAACAGCAAAATGGCAGAAAGATGCTGAAAGTAGCTGAGTGTTAGCTAGAAGCTTAAAGTAGCAAATATTTACCTGAGAGCTAAAAGTAGCAAAATGGTAGCTAAAAGCATCAAAAGATTAGCAGAAAGCAACTGAAGCAAATGGCTAGCTGAAAGCTAAAAAAAGGGTAGAGGGAAGCTAAAAGTAGCTGAATGTTAGCTAGAAGAACCTAAAAGCAGCAAAAGGCTAGCTGAAAGCTAAAAGTAGCTGTATGGTAGTTAAAAGCTAAAACTAGCAAAATGCTAAATACAAGCAAAAAACTTAATAGAAGCAAAAGGCTTGCTAGAAGAAGTAAAAGACGAGCTAAAAGGTAAATGTAGAACAAAACTAGCTAAAAACAGCAAAATGTTAACTAAAAGCTGAAAGTAGCAAAAATCCAGCTAAAAGTAGCAGAACGAACTAAAAGCTGCATAAGAAGACAAAACAGCAGATTGGAAAGAGAACGTTTTTAAAAGAGCTGAAGAGATCTGGATGTTTTTATTAGAGAAATATAATTATAGAAATCAAGTTTCAAAACCCAAAAGTGGCCGAACCCATCTCCGGAACAGCTAGAACAGCTCAAAGTCTGCAGAAGTAGGTCGACTTCAAAAAACTGACTGAAAAAAACAAACAAACAATAATTTAAAAAAAACAGGAAACCAATAATCTGAACGCTGAATCAGCATCCTCAAAGTAAAAAGTCTTTCTTTTATTACAGGAGCTTTTATGCAGAATATTTTCTTTTTAAGGAGAAAATATTCGAGGCGCAGCTCCAGATAACGGGATGTAAAAATATTTGAAAAATCCCCAGATGAAGAGCATCCTCCTCTGTTTTCCAGGCATCATAATAAAGTCCATATGTGACCCGGCCGATGCAGCGAAATGATCCCAGGAATGTCGAGTTTACTTTGAACGGAGATGGACACAAAGAGAGACGCATTGGTGCATTAGAAACAGGGGTCAAAGGTCAGTGAAGACAAACATTCCCCTTGTTTGTCCAAAGTTTGTGTTGTTTTTCTCGGCGGGGCCCCCCGGCTCCTCTGGGTGCCATCATTACTCCTGTGTCCCCCTGCGGTGGAACTGGGCCGAGGGGGCCGCCGTCCTGCGCAGCTGTTCCCTCGTCCGCCGTCTCCTTGCGTTGACTTGCAGCTTCCTGTTTTCGTAGGAGACTTCCTGGACCGTCCCGGGGAAAACGCCACATCCAGAAGGAGTCGGCCGAACCGGTTTTAAAAACCTGTCAGCACGTGGCCTTTCTTCTCAGAGCCGTAGAGGTGATTAAATCTGAGGAGATGAAGCCGAAACATGTCTGCCGGGTGAGCGTCGCGGCCTCGTTAGAGCTGCGTTCAGCTCATGGTCACAGAGACGAGGGGGGTCAGGACCTGGACAGTCCCGCTGCAGTCTTTTCCCACATCTTCTTCCATTTCCTGCTTTCATTATCTGCAGTCCCACCCCCACCACAACCACCACCAATTCTGCTGGAGATTTTAAAACAAATAATAAAGAGAAGATCTAAAATTCGGTTTCGTTTAAAGCAAATCAAGAAAAGAAACGGGTTTCGTTTCTGTTCAATGAAGTCTTGAGAAGCAGTCGTTGCCCTGAAACATATCATTAAAAGGCAAGCTGATTTTAAAAGCCTTAAATTGATATAAAAAGTAAATAAATGTGAAGGGATGCTTATCGCCAGAGTTTTAAACCACGTTGTTTTGGTTAAACCTTGAGAATAACGTAATAATCTCAGATTAGCTGCTGGGGATGACTCTCAGCTACCACCACCCAAACTTTTAGCTCAGCGTCTGACAAAACGACTAAGCTGCAGCCATTTTAGCGTTTCATAACGTTGCCTAGCTGTGGCGGCCATCTTGAAGTGGGCTGACTCCGACATAAAACCAGTCGTGGAGGAACATGCAACGATTATGTCCTACGAGTTTCAATGCACTCCACCCAGTGGCTCGTGAGATATTTTGCTAACAGACAGACAAACGAGCACGCGCAGACACTTTCGCCCTTCGATGACAGTCGATCAATTTTAAAAACTGGAGAACATCTGATAAAAACTGACAAAAGACTGAAAGATTTGTGCAAAGGATAAAAAAACTGAAGGGGGGAACAAAAAACAACTGGAAGCAAATCATTTTTACAACTTTTGATAGTTCGGAGCAACAAATAAGGGATATTTTAGCAAAAATGTTATATGACAGCATCCTCGTATGTGTCATAAAGTTAATGCCATCCAGTTTCAGTTCACAATGGGCACCAGCACATGAAACAACCACAGAATGTGTCAGTAAGACACCTGAAATGACTCGGTGTGATAATAAGAAACTGTGATGAGTCTGAGCGGAGGAAGAGGAAGAGGAGGCGGAGGGCTTCTCCCCTCCGTGACAGATCGTGAGGACAGCGTTAGTGTTTCTCAGGGAAAACTTGAAGAGGAACAACCCGCGTGGTGCAGAACTCGGACAAGATGGAAAAAAAAAAAAAAAAAACAGAAAAGAACAGCTCTGACTCCGAGTCGCTGGGATCCCTGGGTGGCAGAAACGGAGACAGTGTCAGCAAACAGCTGCTTCTGTACACAGCTCTTATGGAGCGATGCTGATTCTCGTTTGGAGTCATGCTTTCTGGCCATCTGATGAAGCCGGCGTGTGATATTTACTCCCCCTCCCCGACTAGCTCTGTTTTCTAACTGCCTCCCTGGGGAAATATCTGTCTCCTTAGCAGCCATGTTCGCTCCTCCGTCTTCAACGGCGCTTTGCATTTCTAATATTATCTGCTGTTCTGAGGCGTGGAAAAGCAAACGAGATCAGAGGGATTCAACAAGACCTCCTAAAGCACCGAGGAGATAGTTCAGATCTTATGAAGTGGGGTTGTGAACAATAAATATCTTACCTGTTGCAGATAGCTCCTCGGTTTGGAGAAATGGAGTTTATTTCTGACTGGATTGATGTCAGCAGTCCATGTGAACGCTATTTTATAAACCTTTGACATCATTATATTCCAGAAGAAATTTAAGGATACACCCCAGGCTGCAGTGGAAGTGCTATAACCAGCTGCTGCTGCTGCTTTTTCCACTTGCAAATACCCGTGTAATGCGAAGCTAACCGGGATGTAAAAGTTTATAAGACAGCCCCTCCTTTAACTAGTCATTAATTCCTCAATCCAGTCAGAAATAAACTCTGTTTCTCCAAACCAGGGGCATTCAAAGAGCCATCTACAGCAGGTGAGACATTCATTGTTCGTAGCCTTTCCACAGAAACCTCACTCCAAAAGATCCGAACTTTTAATTTCCCGTCTTTGCCCGTTTCCGAAGACAGACGCGCTGATGAGGACGCTGCTTTGTCATCCTTTCATACGTAGCATTAGGCATGTTCTGTGTGAGGACAGAAGTAAAAGCTTGTTATCCTCTTCTTACTGTTCTGAGACACACACACACACACACACACACAAAGGCTCCCCATCTGGAGGATTAGGAGAGATGAGAGATGTAAAGCTGCACCAGCCAGCATACTAACAGTTTCCAGCTCACTGCTGTAGATTTCTTGGAAGGAACGACAAAATCTGAAATGCTTGACATCATTTACAACAGAGAGTTAAAACAATCCCTGTGGTAATGATGGTAGACTTAAGGCAACACTGTTAATTTACTATTTATTAATAATATTTTACTACTTATGATGATCAGGTAGTTATATAAACCCAAAACTTGTTTTCACTTTTCTCACTGCAGCTACTTTCCTCCCGCTCAACATTTTTTCTTGTTTTGTCTTATTTCAAGTTCACCGCCGTTCGTCTGCGTCAGTTCTCTTAAACCGAAAGGTGGAAGAGGCCTAAAGAGATCCGACGGCTGATCCAAACCTTTAAATATTGAGCTCGACGAGCGTGGCGCTCAGCGAGAGCTCTCAGGCTGAAGGGCTGATTGAGCTTGGGTAGAGAGCCTGCGTGATTAAAAACGCTCCCCGCTGCCGAGCGAAGGCGGCCCCCGTCGGCGTCCCGTCGATGATTGTCTCGGCTTATTCTGCGAGGAGTCTTGCTGACAGGCTCGGAGACATCTGCACCCACCCATCACGGAAACAGGAGCAGGGCTGGAAGGAGAAAGGCGCCGTTTGCGGGAGCGGGAGAGAAATCACCGCTGCGTTTGCTCGCAGGTTGGGGATTCTGGCTCAGATCTGTCACCGTTTGGGTCGTTGTTATGGTTCTTGTTTTGTATCGAGCCTCGTTTGGGTTTCTTCTTACCAGTTTTGGTCAATGTGTCGAGGTATCTTTCTATTCCTACGGTTAAACCACGAGGTAGGCCCGTACTACAAAGAAGGAGTGTGGTTTTCAAGTTATTGTCGTGCTCAGTTTAGGATTTTTCTGTATCACTAAGCTGGTTTACTTCTTAAAGTGCGTCTGTCACCATGGTAACTGATGCTGGGAACCTAAAGCCTCATTCACAGCCCACTACAGGTGCTCCTACAGGCGGTCTACAAGGAAACATTTTGACTCTCAGACTATGGTTAAGACTTGTCACTTTAATGTGTTTTGTGTACGCCTAAACCCAGCCAGGCATGCGGCAGTAGGACGCACAAGTGATGCGCAGTCATTGTAAAAGTTCCCGGGCCTTAAAAGTACTACACAAGTACTCCACGCCTCGTATTTGTGTGGCCTGCATGTCAGAAGTGTTGCATATTTGACTTTCTACCCCGATGTGTGGCGAGTGCTCAGTGCATGAGGCACAAGAAGGGGGGGGGAGACTCCTGGTCGACTATAATCACCAGGGCTTGGAGGAGAACGTCTCCCTGCAGGGCTTGTTGATGCCATCATCATCATCATCATCACCTCATTCCTCCTCCTCCTCCCTCTGCTCACACAAGTCAGGAGAGACCGTCGAGTGCTAACCACTTGCGTTAGTCCATACTCCTTGCACGTGAGACTGGCTAACCGCAGGTCTGCCACTGGTCACGTGCGTTTTCTGCGAGCTGGCAGCATGACTCTTCCCACGCCCTGAGCAAGTCAGACACGCAGCCTCTGCTTGACAGGGACTTCGTTTGTACTGTTTCTCAAACCTTCCATTGGTGGCCCTGTGGCCCGGCTGTGAGCTACTGATCCCCTTAAAGAAACTCATTGTTGTTTCCAGCTTCTGTCCTCCCTTAGTAATCAGCACGCTCAGCGATCGCCCCTCCCAGTACGTTTCCTCTCTGGTTTTCCTCACTGGTTTCCATTTATGCATCTGGACATTATACCCATTTTTTCCCCTGTTTATCTCGGTTTTATAAAAGTCTTGCTGAGAATCGGCTCCGACCTTCTTCATGACTGCATTTGGGTCCTTTCAGGAAACCAAACTTGCAGCTCCGACAGAAGCTTCAGTTCGTAGGTGCAAATGAAGGAACAAAACTCATCGTGGCTATCTAGAGCTTCCATTTCTGCCGGTCTTTAATAAAAAAAAAAGATTAGCTTTAGTGAATATGGAGAGATACGTAGTTGTAAAAAAGATTATTAAAGTTGACAAACTGAAAAGTTTGAGTCCTTTTCAGAGTGAAGTCATTTAAAGCAGCCAGGGTGCCTGAACACAACTCTGTAACGTCGTGTGACATGTGGCGCCCCTCTTGTGCAGCAGTGACACCTTAATGGCACGGTGGCGGGATCAGTCTATTTCCTGCTTTTAGATCTCAAAGTTCCCGCAGATGGCGGGTCACAGGTGCGCTTTAATGGTACACGAGACAGTCCTTGAAACGGACAAACACGCTGCAGAGAGCAGAAGGTGAACGCGGCTACATCCGGCATGTTTACAGGAATAGATGATAAAAACGAGCATTACGGTTCCGCAGGATGTCTCCCCTCTTTTTCCTCCAAGCTCGGCTCTCTGCAGAACTCGGTGAACCGGCGGAAATATTTTATGCAAATCGAGTCGGTCTGAAAGGAGAGATCGGCCTTTATTGATAATTTATCTGCCGCTCATGTGTAAAAGCTATTAGCAAGCGAAAAGCATTCAAGAAGTAGCGACTTGGCCAAGCGGCTCATTTAACATATGGTTCGTGGCTTTTGAAAAAAATAAAAAAAAATCTGCTAAAACATCCTTAAATGTTCTGATCTATATCTTGAGCTGAAGTGTGAATTGATACCATGCAGAGCTCAGTCAGAAACGTTCTGGTGAAAAGATTAGTTTGTGTCAGGCTGAATGGTTTTTGTTGTTTTTTTTCCCCCCACAGACTGTTTAAAGAGGTTCATTAAGCATTCATTCAGTGCTGCTTTTTTTGGTACAAAAAATAAATTAGGACGCAATTAGCAATCAAAGTTATTGTTCGCATCCTTCTTTACTGACTGAGTTACGCTGCTGACTTGTTTTGTTCAGGAGCACTGCGGTTTTAGTTTCAGAGTATTAGGAAATTAAAGGGGATCTTTAGCCTTTGGTGTAGTTGAGGCTTATTTTTTCATATGCTTACTGTCGCAGAAGTAAATGTCATTTCAGCACATGAATGTCTGTAACTGCTTGCTTTGCGTTGGCAACCGGCTCATTTCACGATACAACGTTTTTATGCAACGTTTATGGAACGCGGCGGCGCAGTTTTTATTCCCCCCTAAATTTTGAACCCTTTGCGTAACATTTTCAAAGCATTTATTGTTTTATTTGTGACCCACAGATGTGGTGATTTCGTTCTAGCTGACTGATTTTTTTTTTTTTTTTTTACTTTTTTACACGTTCGGACTGAAACCCTCCGGCGTTCAACTGGAAATCAACACTGACATGCCGGTTGGTGCTCGCCAATCACAATCAGCCACCCCTAATAAGTACAAAAAAGCAGCCGAAAGGACAGAGAAAGACTTTGAAAGACCTCCGGGAAGCCTGAAGAACTATTGAACAAAACAAGTTGAAAAGAAGACAAGAAAGTCTGGCTGCTTGAAAGCAAAATATACTAAGAAAGGAAAGTCGCAATCTTGAAGGAATGCTTGTTGCCCCGCTGCCTAGAATCCAAAGTCTTTAACAAAGATCTCATGCGATCTATTAGTGTTTGGACTATGTGTTGGGCATAATTCTCAGCTACTACCATGCCAAAGTTTAGCTCAGTGTCTATAAAAATGGCAGAGTTATAACCATTTATGTGTCGGCTGAAGTTGGCGACCATCTTCAACGGATTTGACTCCAAAAGTTAATCAGTTGTAGAGGTGCATTGGGATTTCTTTGTGCGAGTTTCATTAAAATTTGTCTAGTTGTTTCTGAAAATACTTTGCCAACAGGCAGGGGAACGAACACACACACACACAGGCAATTACATAACTGCCTGCCTTTCACAGCGACGGTCCATGACGAGAGCTGGCTCAAGACTTTTGCATAAATCAACACGAGAACTCTGGACTAAAACGTTTTTTGTTCCATCCTAAACAAGTCTTGAGACGCCTGTCTTTGAACCTCTGAGGGACGGGGAGGAGGAGCACGTTGTTTACATTGTTTACATTTCTCAGAGTTCAGACGCATTTTAGTCTGTTGATAACAGCACCGGTGCTTTTGCTTCGCATGTGTGTGTGTGTGTGTGTGTATGCTTGTTTCTCTTTCAGCAAAATATGTCATGAACCGCTCAGTGGGTTTTAACGCAACTTTCAGAGGGTAATCATTGGATGTATCTCTACGACTGATTACATTTCGGAGGCCACCCAATTCAAGATGGTTGACCCAACTGACCTTAGGAAACACAAAAATGGCTCAAACTCAGCCAGTTTGACAGATATGGAGCTCAAATGAAGCGTGGCAGTAGCTGGGAGTCATTAACGACACATACTATAAGCGCTAACAGATCATCGCAGGAGACTACACCTCAGCTTATTTTCAAGGTTTAACCAAAATGGCTCCAACGTTATCATTTCTGAACATAAGAGGGTTTTAGTCTCAAACACTGGCATGAAAGGAGACGAGCGACAGCCTACGCCTTTAATTTATTTGGATTCGTGTAGTTGGAGCCTTAGAAAGTAGTCAAAGCCCTAATCTCTTAAAGAAAAACGGAACGTAACTTTTCTTTGCACGGGGGAAATGCCTGCATTGTTCAGCACAATGCTTTGCCCACCATGTGCCAGTTTATGTAAGAAAACATTGAGGCCTTTTTTTTCTGTATGTGCAACCTTATTTAAAACGTAGACAAAAAGTCTAACATTGACATATTCTGCTTTCATTCATTGAATCAGGAGGTATGTCAGTCGACCCAGCCCGACTCTTGTTTCTAATCAGCCTCTGCACTTGTCTGATCGCCCCCCCCATTCCTTCCACGCCTCGGATTCTGTGTGTTAGACAAGCGGCACGCCAGAACGAGCTGTAGTCCCACCTCGACGTGACACACCAGCTGATTTACACTAATGACGAAGCGGCTTCTCCTTCTCCAGACGCCTCAGCGCGGCCTCTTTTTCTCCGTCGGCCCTCATCTTCTTGTTGTAGACAACTGAAGGAAAAAAAAAAAAAAAAGCAATTACCTGCAGCCGTTGCGGAGGGTGACAACGTAATGGAGGGGACGACAAGAGGCAGAAAGTGTTTCTCTCGTCATTGCGTCCACCTCCTCTGCGGCGTGCCCATCTCGGAGCATCTATAACCTCTTCTTTTCTGAGACAGGTCTGAATACAAATGGGCTCGTTCGTATTGCTGACCGCAAACATCGAAAAACTCTCCGCTCTCCGTCCCTTTGCTCTCACAGAGCCTTTAAAGAAACTTCGGGAAACTTTCTCTGCTGTCTGGTATGGATCGAAGAGAGAAGCGCAAAGCCGCCGCAGCTAAGTTGCTGTGAATAATAATGTAATTATCCGAGCATTTATCTGATGAACAGAAGAAGAAAAAAAAGGACTGTGGGGAATCTTTTCCACGGCCGTTTCTGACGCCAAAACAAAATTACGGGGATCTGAAATGTGATTAGATTACTGATTAGAAAGACAATTGAGTTGGGATGCCGGGGGGGGGGAGTTGAGCGTCTTGTCGGATGCTAATCAGCGGACGACCGGCAGGGAAATCACACACGAGCGTTCCCGTAAACATTTCCCACCTTGGTTAATGAAACATGACTTGATAAGCGCGTCCTCTAGAGAAACCAGGTGACAATATGTGCACAATCACAGCTCGGCAAATTACAGACAATTAGGCGCCGCGTCTTCCCCCGGCTAGAAGGAGTCGGAGGCACTTCATCGTCTGAGGACGACTCGGCCCAGTGATTTCATTTGTTTGGGAATGCCTTTGAGATCCTGCTTCCTTGTTTCTCACGCCAGCCGAAACGTCCCTCTCGCTCCTCGTCTCTGGCTAAAAATAAGACAGCGGTGCGCCTCGGGGAGGGAGGAAAACACGCCAGCACCTTCGCTTCCGATTTTTCCCACGTGGGCTCGTGGACTTCGCACAGCAGAGATCACTTTTCGAAAAGCCTTTGTGAGTCTCTGACACCCCTCGGACGGCGATTATCTCTGGCGAGGCACCGCCGAGCTGCAGGAGAGCTTTGAAGGCATCCTTGAGAGGATATAAATAGTT
>NC_051438.1:16083628-16085348 GCF_001649575.2 Kryptolebias marmoratus | reverse complement strand
CCCATGTAGTCAACGGGCTGATATGGAAGTGGTCGGCCTTCCTGTCGCTAATCTGCATTTTCCCAGAGAGGCCTTCTCACCGGAGCTCGGAGATGTATTCAACCTAAAACACAAGCTGCAGTTTTTTATGTTTAAAAATAAAACAGGTCTCGTGTTTAAGTGTAGCCATTCGCCTTACTTCCATTTGCTCTGATGTAAATAATGTCTGCTGTTCAGTTTGGAAGCTGCTGAGCTGTTAAAGCTGCAGAGATTTGCAGCGTCGACCTCGACTCCTTCGTCCTGAGCTTGCAGGCAGACTGCAAGTCCAGCTTTACCCTCAGTGAGAAAATAAAACAACAACAACCGAGGCAGCACGACGGATTAACGTAGATTTAAAACGTGTTAGCGTAAACACCTCGAGTTCCGGTGGTTTGATGTAAATGTAACACTTTAAAAGTGTGACGATTTACAAATGATAGGCGTTTCAGTCAAAATGAATCATCTGTGATGTTTCAACGAGTTGAAAACGACGAACTGTTCGTCTGTCTGTTAGCCAAATATCTCATCAACCAGTGAACGACTTTATTGAAACTCTCAGAAAGTAATCACTGGATGCTCAGCTGGTGAACCTGTGGAGTCAGGCTGATTCAAGATGGCTGCCGCAGCCGATCGATCTTAAGGAAGAAAAGTATTGCAAATATATATATATATATATATATATTTATAGATAATAGATATATAACACATGCAGATGTTGAGCTGCTACACATACTCCAAGCACTGACAAACTGTGCAAGATCTTAGTTTAAAACGTTGGCATTAGCTGCTGCAGCTGTTAGTCTGTTTGTCTGTTAGCAAAATATCTCACGAAGCACTGGATGGATTTTAAGGAAACACTCAGAAAAGAATCGTCAGGTGCACATTTACAACTGATTTGCTTTCGGAGTCGGCTCAAGTCAAGATGGCCGACGTGGCTGATCGACCTCAGCAAACACTCAAACGGAGACCAATCGGCCACTTTCACAGATGCTGAGCTAAAGTTTGGTGTGGCAGCAGCTGAGAGTCGCTCCTAACTTACAGTGAACAAGTCGTTTCAGTGCAAAGTTCTCACTCAGCAGAAAGTAGGAGGGACACGAACGCTCGGTCCGGCTTTTACCGCCAAGGCAAACGCGTTCAGCAGAAACGAGTCCGTCGTACAGCCAGGACAGGTTTCGTGGGAGGACCGGGAGCTGGGACGATTAAAAGAGGAGCTGAGCAAGGACGTGAAATGTGTTTTGTTCACGCGGGCCTCGGTTTTGGCTATTGTTGCGGTGAGGGTGTGAGAAAAAAAAACTGCTCTTACATAAGGAGACTTGCAGAAAGCAAAAAGGAGGGGATGGATATTTTTATGAGCCAACTGTAATCCCTGGCTTTTTTTGTCTACCTTCTTCGCTGCTTTTGCCTGTGACTTAATAAAGACGATTAATCTTTTTTCTTCTGGCTGCCAGCGGAGATTATCTGGTGTGCTGGGGACGGATCCGAAGCAGGGGCTATTGTTTGATTTGTCTGAGACTCGGACCACATTTCAGGTTTTTGGCTTATCAGGAGGTAAAAATATTCCTGTTTTGTTTCACTTTTCCATTTGAGTTTTATTCACAGACAGTTAAATGAGTTCACAATACAGGGTGGTTACATGAAAACGGTGGGCTTCTGATGACACAGGTCCAGTCTCACGTCTGAAAGCCCCCCACCCCCACCCCCA
>NC_051438.1:16046773-16083622 GCF_001649575.2 Kryptolebias marmoratus | reverse complement strand
CCACCCCCACCCCCCCAGCTACGCGCGCCTGGCCGTTCTGCATATGATTTTCTTAAAGGCTTTCCTGAAATCCCTGTTGAAGATGGTGTAGATGATGGGGTTCACGGAGCTGTTGCAGTAGCCGATCCAAAAGAAAAGTTTGAAGAGCGCGTCGGGGACGTGGCAGCTGGCCCTGCAGATGGCGTGCAGGCTGTAGGTGAAGAAGAAGGGGAACCAGCAGAGCACGAACACCCCCATCACCACCGCCAGCACGAAGGTGAAGCGCTTCTCGCGCATCTGCGCCACCTTGGTCTTGTTGGCCGCGGCCAGCTGCTGCCGCTCGGCCGGGTTCCGGCTGCGCTCGGGCGCCGGGACCCGGGCCGAGGCCCAGGACAGGCGGCAGCTCTGCGGCGGGCAGCAGTCCGAGCCCTCCACCTTCCTGCGCTTGGCGAAGCGGTGGTGGCGCGGCTTGGTGTCCGACGAGGAGCAGCAGCTCTCCTCCAGGTCGATGTCGTCCAGCTCGCCCTGCCGCGGCTGGCGGCTCCCGGAGCTCTGGCTGCTGGGACTCTCCGCCTCGAAGCGGTCCTTGTTGCGCGCGAAGCACGTCTCCGACTGGGAGGGCTCCCTCTCCAGGCCGTTCTTGGCCACGAACACGGTGGAGGAGCGCTGCTTGGCCACCTTGTAGATCTTGCAGTACACCAGGATCATGATGAGGCCCGGCGCGAAGAAGGACACCAGGCAGGAGGAGAGGATGTACCACGTCTCGTCATTCAGCTCGCACACCCACTCGTCGTGCTTGGTCATGAGGAGAGGCGGGAAGGAGATGATGGCGGATATGATCCACACCACGGAGATCATGGACTTGATGCGCTTTGGCGTGCGCTTCAGGTTGTAGCTCACCGCCTTCGTCACGGACCAGTAGCGGTCCAGGCTGATGGCGCACAGGTGCACGATGGACGACGTGCAGAACAGCACGTCCAGGGCCAGGTAGAAGGCGCACCAGGTGCTGCCGAAGAGCCAGTAACCCATGACCTCGTTCACCAGGGAGAAGGGGATGACCAGCGTGGCCACCAGGATGTCCGCCGAGGCCAGCGAGACCAGGAAAAGGTTCTGGGGCGCGCGGAGAGCCCGGCTCGTGAGCACGGCCACGATCACCAGCACGTTGCCAACAATCGTCACGGAGATGATCACGGTCACCACGAGGACGATGAGCCCCGCGGCCGCCTCCGTGTAGGGCAGGGAGGGCGGCGCGTCGGTGGAGTTCTCATCGCTGGAGACGTTTTCCACCCGCGGGCTCGGCTGGCTTAAATCCATTCTGCCTGCAAACTGCTTTTTAGTTTCATCCTTGAGTCGTTTCTTTGTGCTCCACCAAACATAAAAAACAGCCAAGGCTGGGTGCGCTGCTTTAAAAAAAAGAAATGAATAAAAATAATGAAAAGGAAAGAAAATAAAGCCGGCGATGGGTTTTTGCGCGTAACGCTCCTGGTTCCGGAGTGAGCCCCTCACGAGAGGCTGCGGATCTCCTGCCTTCTCCTTCCAAGAAGTTCTGCCACGCACAAAGTCCGAAAGATATGAGCAGAATACGAGAGAGAGAGACAGAGAGAGAGAATCCAGAAAACAAAGCAGCTCCTCTGATGTCACACCGCCGTGCGTAAAAAGCTGCTTTTTGGCGTTCCGGTGAGCACCTCCAGTTCGGAGAGAATCAGGAAGCGCCTCGGAAGGAGGTGGGGGGATGGATGTTCTCAGAGGAGGAGGAGGAGGAGGACTGGGGGCTGACATCACGCTGAGGACCAGCCCATCCTCTTCAACCCCAACCACAGAGAGCGCGAGAGGCTGGCGGCTTTCACGCGTCTCCTTCCTCCGGGGCGTGTTGTCGGCTTTTAGACTTTCACGCTTTGCTCTCTTTTCATTATTGATTTATTGCTCAGAAACCTGCAAATTTCAAATGTGCCACAATGTAACTGGGCATTGTTGTCTCTTGGAATGATCACCTTCCTGTTCTGGTTATGCGCCCTCCTCTTCTTCTTCTTTATTAGACATTTTTTTTGTTTTATATTTATCACTTTATCATTAAAAACAACGTCGGGATTCATCATTTCTTTTCAGTTAATCACCACAGATAGACACATTTGGTTATTAATGCCTTCATTTTGACAAATAAGACTAAAGCTTTGCTATCTGATGTTTTTAAAAAATGCAATTAAGTAAGATTTATTTAATGTTTCCGCCTCTCTGAGCTTCACTTGCTTTCATGAAAATGTGACGTTTGAAAGCGATCATCAAGTCTCAGCGTTTGAATAATGAACTTCACACAACTTTGTGCAGCCAGATATGTTTAGTTCCTGCAGAATGACATTTTAACTGATAAGTGACGAGTTCACTTGTTAAAGGGATAGTTCATGCATTGCTGACGTGGGGTTCTGTGGAAATGTTATGCAGTTAGTATCTTACCTGGTGTAGACAGCCTCTTTAGAACAACCTCAGGTTGTTCAGTTAAATTTGGACTGGACTGATGAGCTAATGGCTAGTGCTGCAATGTCCAGCATGTTGTTGGGTTTCAGGTGAACTAAACCTTTACATTACCATCAGCTTCGCATTACAGTTACTAACATATAACTCCATGGTTTATTATAATTACATGTCTGCTGGAAGAGCTACTGCTAACTGCTGCTGTTTGGGCAGTCTGAACCTGCCACTTGACCAGCCGTTAGCGGGTCTGTCTTTAACTCTGTTTCTCCAAACTGAAGTCGTTTGAGGAGCTATCAGCTGCAGGTAAGATAGTTATTTTTTTCTTCTAAACCTTCCTCACAACCCCACTTTGAAAGAGTCATGGGACTTTGTTAGTTTTTTTTTCTTTATTTAAAAAGGGATAATGCACATTTAACAAAGATGAGTACGTCATTCATCATGTAAACTTGACAGATTTAGACCTACAAGCTCATTTTTAGCTGTATAAATATCATTTATTACGGCCAAAAGGTGGTGTTGGAAAATATGGTGTTTTATCTCATCGTGTGTGTGTCTGTCAACTACTAAAATATCTCAGGAACCGGGTGAGTTTTAATGAAACTCTCAGGAAGCAAACAACTTCAGGAGTCAACCCAATTCAAGATGTCCACCAGAGCTAACCAACGTTAGCCAACACAACAAATGGCTGTCAGTTTTTACAAACACTCAGCTAAAAATCGAGGCGGTAGCAGCTGAGAGTCATTCGCAGCCCAAACCACGAGCAGGACATCTTGCAGCACGGCGTGGGACTGCTCACAGTTCTCAGGGTTTGACCTGAACAACTGCAGCTCCTTCAGTTCTCAACACGAGCTGATCTTAGCCTGGCGCTAAAGGCGGCGGGCGATATGCACCCCCCTTCAAGGGACGGGGTGAAGGTATTAAAAATATCCGCACCACGACCGTTACGAGTACCCGCAGTGCGTTTAATTCGTCTGTTTATCAGGAAGTTTCGACTCATTCTTCAAGTTTCTGTTATTTACTTGCGTTGGAACTGAAAGGAACGACGCCTGACAGTCATTTATGGCGCTGCGTCCGCTGAGAGACACTGATGGATGTGGACTGTGGAGGTATAACCGCACACCCCCCAACCCAACCCGGCAGGACTTTCAGCAAATGCGACGGGGGAGCCTTAAAAAGAAAAAGAAAGAAAAAAAAACAGCTTCTTTGCAGCGATCAACTGATCTGCATTGGAACGTGTGAGATTTCCGAGCACATTTGTCAGGGCCTGCCTCTCTCTGAAGCAGACTTGTTTACTCGCTCGGTCACTCCTGCCTCTTTCATACGCTAATCGAGGACGGGCTTTCATGCTGCTGCTGCTGCTGCTGCTGCAGCTCGGAAGGTGAGCTCACCTGTTGTCGAGAAGCGCACATCTGTTTGCTCTCGAGGTTTGGGTTACATAAAGGTACGTGTGCAGCTGCGGCAGGCAGACAGACTTACAGCCAGGGAATATTTACCTGACTTCAAAATAACCAACGACGCAAAGAGACAAACACACTCCCTCCCTGCCTGGCTCCCCTGTCGGGCGTCGGCGTGCAGTAGAAGAGTGGAATATAAACGCCGTCTGACAGACAGACGTGCATCACTAATTCTGGATTTGGATTATTTATATATTGAAGCACACAGCATCTGCTGGGAGTGCGTTGGACTGGGACTCGTACCCCATCTGAAGCTGCGCGGGCGCCAGCGTCCCTGTTCACCCCTGAGAGGGAGTTATGTAGAGGCTTAAGAAGAAGAAGAAGAGGAAGAGGAAGAGGAAGAAGGAGAAGGCCGACCGCAGCGAGACGAAAACCCAAGCGGAGACGCGGCGAACTCGGCAGAGGGAGAGGAGGAGGGTTCGCGCGGTTTTTGTCAAGCCTTTTTTTTCGCTCTCCTCTGCTCGGGCCTATAAATAAACGAAACAAGACGGCGCAGTGTGCGAAAGGTCATGTGCCGGGTTAGTGTCACCTCGTATCAGTGCCTCACCTGTGGCGCCGAGGCAGAGAAAGCACTGCTGCTGGGAAACCCACTGTCCTCCGCCGAATGCATGCTCTGTAGAAGCAGGAAAAAAAGATTCAGTTGATGGCTTCGTAACCTCGAGGGACACAAGATATTACATGCAATAATAATTATAGCAACTGAGTACAGCCGCGCAGCTCTGATGGAAGACTTTTTATTGCATTTCTAATGACTTAAAGCTGCAATAAAAATAGATTTAGTTTATTTTAGGCAAAAAAAGAACAAAAGAAGTCTCAGCAGCTGTTTAAGTTATGGTTAAATCAAATGGTTCCACACATTATATAAGTAATGAGTATAAGTAATCACTGGATGTACATCATGTATGTCAGCTTTTCCACAGAAATGATGCAACAATTCCTTTTATTTTCTGTTTGCAGATGTAAATAAAGTCTAATAAGAACTATTACTAACTAATTATCTGACAGAACATCACTCAAAAACGACCAGACTATCCCTTTAACCACAGCCTTTACATCTGGATTAGTTGAAACAAAAAGCATGATTTATGACATGTGCAACAAAACCAAAAAGCTCGAAAGAAATGAGAGAAAACCTACAAAGATCCAAACTTACCTGGAACTGAATGTTTTACACTCAACTCTTCACCCTTACATATTTCTCCACACAACAAGCTGCCAAAACCTTTTTGATCTAATCTGAGAGCTTTATTTCTGTGATCCAAGGAGAGCTAAATATAAAAAAAACTAAATATAAAAGTCTAACACGGGTTTCTTTTAGCCTTTCATGCTTTCTATTAATAAAACAACAGACTTCCTGTTTCCCTGGCTCCAGCTTCCTGGTCTGTTAAAGTCATTAAATCTGATGAGAAACACAAAGAAGCAACAGTTTTGTCCCTGTCCCCCCCCCCCTTTGGCTAAAGGTTAAAATCCAGCTAAATCAAAAAAAAAAATGACAACAATGGATTAGAGAAAATGTTTTTGTTGTTGTTGAAAATGCAGTCCAAGCTTTGAGCGACGAATGACTTCATTAAAACTGAGCTGTTCATTTTAAAAGCAGCAAAAAGGCTGGCTGAAAGCTAAAAGTAGCAGAATGGTAGCTAAAAGCTAAATGTAGCAGATCAGTAGTAAATATAAAAGGCCAGCTAGAAGCTAAAAGCAGCACATGCCGTCTAAAAGCTGAAAATAACAAAAGGCTAGCTGAAAGCTAAAGGTAGCAAAAGGCTATTTAAAAGCAGCATAAAAAGACAAAAATAGAGGCAGCTTGCTAAAGCAGATTTCAAACAGAGCCGTGTGTTTGAAGGAACTGAAGAGCTCTGAATGTTTTTCTGTGTGAAAAAATTTGTAAATCAATTCAAATATTCTGAAAGTTTCAAAACCTAAAAGTTGCGGCACCCATCTCCTAAATTGGCTGAACGTTTCGAATATATAAACGGCTAAAATAAAGTAAAATCTTTCAAAAATGATAAAAGTTACTAAAAAAAAAGGAAAGTCATAGCTCTGTTCTTCTAAATGAGCTGAATGTTTTGATGCATGAGTGGCTAAAACAGCACAAAGTATGCAGGAGTAATTAGATGGTACCACACACACACACACACACACGCCATTAACTTCCCAACCAATGAGCCCATTCCGTTCTCATAAAGAGTAAAACCACTCTCTTGCAGGGGGGCCCTGATGAGCTAATTGCCGCGCCACATGTTGCACACATGACCTCAGCGTGACGCAGATGCCCTGTTTGTTTATCGTCTCATTTTCTACGTATTAGCAGCTGCGTGAAGTCACAGACGTGTTGGGAGCGGCACAAACGTCCGCAGAGTGGCTCAGATCGCTTTCCAACCCGTCAGCTCATCGATCATCAGATATGAGCCGTGATTTGACAACTTGTCCCGCGGCCAGCAGGTAACGTTTTTGAATGATGCGGCTTTAGTGATAATTACTGCCGCCGGAAATGATTCATTTCTGTAGCTGCCATTATTAGTATGCAGGCTGAACACGTTTGCTGCCACAGATCTGCTCCATTTTCTTCGACTACAGAGCTGATTTGTTGAGATATGCTATATATTGTCAAAAAACACCCATCCAGATCATTGAATTCAGGTATTCCAGTCACTTCCACGACCACAGGTGTGTAAAATCAAGCACCCAGGCATGCAGACTGCTTCTACAACCATTTATAAAAGAATGGGTCGCTCTCAGGAGCTCAGTAAATCCCAGTGTGGTACCGTGATAGGATGCCACCTGTGCAATAAGTCCAGTCGTGACTAAATATTCCTCAGTCGGCTGTTAGTGGTTTTACAACAAAGAGGAAGTGATTGGAAACGACAGCAACTCTGCCATGAAGAGGAAGGCCATGAGGCCAAAGAGCTCGTAGTTTTGCTCATTTCAGGTGAATTTATGTAGAAACATTGTTTTTACCAATAACTTTATATTTTTTCAAAGTTTATACAACACCAGCTCAGTTGCCAAAGAGGGACGTTGCCGTTTTGAATGGCTGAAAACTAAAGCGCAACAAAAATGACTTCTTTCTACCATTCTGAGCTGAAAGAACCAGCAGCTTCTTCCCCTCTAACCTCAGCATTTTTAGGGCCAGTCAAGCAGCTCGAAGGGTGTTTTATTCTACATTATGTTATTTTTCAAGCTAATACACTCATAAACATGAGAAGAGGTGCAAATGATCTGTTTAAATGTAGAAATTAGTTCATGTTTTTTTATATCTCTGAAGCCATGGGTGAGCTGGGCTCTCTTTTATAAATCATTAGCTGCATGCACGTGCACGAGCCGGCGTTCCGCTCCCATCTTTGGGCTGAATCTTAATCCCGAAGTCAATCGATTTCAATCAAAACTCCCGTGAGCCCCACAAGCGCAAACAGGATGCACGGTTTGACTGGAGCTGAGGTTTGAGACTCCTTCTGAGAGAAGTGGACAAAATGAAACGCTTCTAATTTGTGGATTGGAATATTGAGTAGAACAAAAAATAAATAAATAAATAAATTCACTGAGCTAAAAAAAAAAAAAAAAAGCAACAGAGGCGTTCGGTTCTGTAAGATTTCCCAAAAACAGATGCTGGCAGAGGAAAAGAAAAGAACTGCTTGGAAGACAAATGAAAGAGAAGGTTCTCAAAGCGTGGTTGGAAAGATGTACGGCTAAAACACGTGCAGGAGAAGACGAAGTCTTTGTTTTTTTTTCTGTTCCATAAAGTCCAAAGCTCAGCCGATGGTCACCCTCTACACACCTGCGGGAACGAGTGACAGAAGCTCCAGGAAGTGTGTGAAGTCATTCTGAATGCTACTTTTAGCTTTCAATTCGCCTTTTGCTACTTTTAGCTTTAGCTTTTCGCTAATCTTCAGCTGCCTTTAACGAGCCTTAGCTTTCAGCTAGCCTTTTGCTACTTTTAGCTAGTCCTTTGCTTTTTTTAAAAAAATTTTAACTAACGCTTTGCTTCCTGATAGTGTTTTGCCCCTTTTAGCTAGTGTTCTAAGCCCGAAACATCCGGTTTTACGGGCTGCCGTGTTGTGTTTTTGGAACCAGAGTCTGTGCACTAAGCCCCAGCCTTCAGCCCCGATGGAACGGACGCTTCACTGAGTGATCATTTATTCAGGGGTGATAATGTTTCTGCCTATTTGTGTGTGTGTGCGGGCGTGTGTGTGTGCGGGTGTGTGTGTGTCTGAATGTTAGCAAATTGCCTCACGAGCCACTGGACAAACTGTAACAAAGCTTGCAGGAAGTAATGACTGGGCGTCCACCTACAGCTGATTTGACTTGTGCAAACCCGATCCAAGATGGCTGCCACAGCCAGCTGATTTTAGAGAAAGGGCCACAGCTCAGTCAGTTTGACAGAGATTGGGCTAAACTCTGATGTGGCTGCAGCTGAGGGTCATCAGTAACACATACTCTGAGCGTGACATCTTGCAGGATTTGATGATTAGATAAATAATGTTGTTTTGAAGTTTTGACCAGAACGGCTACAACTCTATCTTTCCTCGACATAAGATGATCTCAGACTGAAACTCTGGCATGAAAGGTGGCGGGTGATATGCATTCCTTCAAGGAAGCCCCGGCCCTAACTGGATCTTTAGGAGCTCACAGGGTTTTATCCTAATGATTCCTTTATAATTAATCCTTATGATGAAGCAGTTGTTCCTGGAGAAACGGAGAAGCCCTCCTGCAGAACACTGAGTGTTGGCTGCTTTCTTGCCTTTTCCTTTCCTCTCTTTCGTTGTGAAGGAGGCAGTTTGGCTGCCTGAGCAGAACCCACTGCTGTATTACGTAACGTTCCAGGAATAAAAAGTCTGTGGTGGTGTGTCGAAGCTTCAGCTTGGGTTTCAGGTGATTCGTTATAGGAAACATTTTCCCGCAAGGAAATTAGGTCGACAGCATCCATGCAGACTCGGAATCATGAGCTAAACGCTGCAAATGCACGAGTGATTAAAGGGTTCCCTGGATCATTTTGGTGTGCGTTTTTCGGAGGGGGATGCAGCCTCTACGGGAGTGGGAAGGAGTCTCTGCGTGCCGCAGCAACGCTGTGAATAACGTGTTCTTTTCTCAGCCATCACAAATGTTACACATCTCCCACCTTCTCCCAATGCTGCCTCGGCTGTTGGTAGACGTGTCAGATCAGAGGAATAAAAAAAGCACGCCTGGCGACCTTTTGTTGTGTCCTAAACGATTAGGACTTTCCTCAGATTTTTTTTTTCCTCTACAAATTTTAACAAAACCACAGTAGAATGTGAAAGCAAGACTGGATTTATAAAAAAAGGGGGGGGGGGGGCTGTTTATCCAATAAAAGGGTTTAAGTTAAAAGGACAACATCCATCCATCCATCGATTCATCCATCCTCCACCTATTATCCGTGGTCGGGTCATGGAGGCAACAGGTCCGGGACGGAACCCCAGACCTCCCTCTCTCCAGGGAGACTCTCCAGCTCCTCCTGGAGGATCCCAAGTCATTCCCAGACCAGAGAGGATCCATAATCCCTCCAACGAGTTCTGGCTCTGCCCCGAGGTCTCTTCCCAGTGGGACATGCCTGGAAAACCTCCAAAGGTAGGCGTCCTATTCAGATGAACCACCTCAGCTGACTCCTTTTGTTCAAACCTTCTAGGCAGAAAGAAGACGACTAAACCAATCTTCCAAGATGCAAATAATGAAATATTCATCTTTCAACTATGACTAAAATAGCAGAGCTTTATCTGTGCACAAGGTGCAGGAATCATTTGGAGTCCTCTCCACTGTGGGATTGTAATAAATCGCTGGAGGACAACATTCAAACTGCTCTTGTTTTTTTGTTTAAGTCGCTACAAATGAGAAATAAAAGCGAGTAAAGAATTCTCTGAGTGGGGTTTTGGACCAAAAACCAGCTGCAATGGCTTCAGTGAAGTCATTAACGATCAGACTCCTACTGGCTTTAACAAACCCAGTGTTTGCTCGGCAGTTGTTGAGTGGGATCTACTTGAACAGATCCGTTAACGTTGTTCCTTCAGTTCTTTGTAAGTTGAGCCTGTGTGTTGTTCTTACAGTGTGTGACTCGGTCAGCTTCTTTTTTTTTTTTAAACACGTACAGAGCTTAAACTCAACCCGTTTCCGCACCAACAGGTGGCGTGAGATCTCTGTTTAAGACTTTGTCACAACGCGAGACGGCGTTCCTTTGCGTTCCATCGAGGACTGCTGGGTTTGTTCACAGAAACGCGTCAGACGGTGTTTAACCGGAGCAACAGCGTGCCGACGAACACAGGAACGTCCCAAGATCCCAGCTTCAAGTGGCAGATACTCAAACCTGAATCCGCTGTTTAAACACAGGGACACGATCAGGAGTGTGCTTAAGACTTGAATCTTCAAACCTTTTTTTTAATAAAACATGAGAGGAAAGGTTAAACTCGGTCATTTCTGTGAGACTGCAGCCAAGCTGTGTGATTTCTCAACATTGGGGGGACTTCGTAGCTCTCCGCGGCCCCTCGTGTCCTGCGGCGGTAAAATGAAGCCGTTGTTAAGTTCTCCGTCTCCTGGGTCCTCAGGGCGCGCAGCGCACTCCCCAGCGTTTCGAAACGGATTCTTAGCATTCAGGTGTGGGACCTCTGCAGCCGGCCCGAGCCCTCGTTAAATTAGTTTGGTTCTCATTTCGTCCCTGGCCTCGTTCCACGTGCGTCGTCCCGTTTTAATTAGCTCCCTTTAAATCACAGACAGCAGCTCTGTTTACCAAATATGAGCGCTTTGGCTCAAAACACCCTTCAGCTCTATCAGAACTGATTCATCACTTTAATTAAAAACTGATTTAAAAAATAAAGGAGAAAAAAATGACTTTTTACATTCATGACTGCCACTTTTTTTTGTTTAAAAAGTGTAAATTTTAACTTGTTCCTCAGAGTTATCTTTTGATGATGCAGCACATTGACGGGGTTTTTTTTCGCCTGGACCTACGTGCTTCTACATGCTTCCTAAAAAAAACACCTGTGAGGGTCCTGACGCAGCGTTTCCTCCTTCATATCTGCCCGGAGAGGGATTCTGGTGCGGCGCCCGTCGTCCCGTGGGCTTACAGGCCGCAGAATGAGTCACCGCGCTCTGCCTCCGGCTCTGCCAATCAAACGAAGCCTTGTTAGGTCAACTCTGCTCACACCTGACACTCCTCTAACCTGCTCTTTTACTTATCTGCTGATCTGTCTGTTTCTCTCTCTCTCTCTCGTGTTTTTTTTCCAAGCATCACATCTCTGACCATCTGTTTTTCGCCCCGGCCCGTGTCCCTGCTGCCCCGTGGCAGCGGTCCTGAGCTCTGCAGTGCGCAACGGAACGCCGTCTGCCAGCGACGATCGGCAAAAACAGGCAGCTCCGGAAAAACAAGGCCTCCGCCGTAAACATGTGAAAATCCGAACACCAGATACAAACGGCGAACCATCATGCCGTCTCATCCGAATGTGGCGATTTGAGACTATGTGAAAAAATGTGACTCTGTGTATAAAACTGCGGTCACGACCTAATCTAATCCTAATCTGCCCTCTTTTTCATGGGCTCAGTGTTATCCAAAATATTGCAATTTAAAGACACGCAGCCCAAATGAAATGTCTTTTATTCATTTTTTTGGTAGTATATATTTACACGTGGACATGCAGGTCCTCTGGCATCCATAATGGGGTGCTGCAGCACCCTCCGCACCCCCTATTTCCCACTGCCTCAATTTTAGAAGAGTTCCATTTTTCTGGTTAAGAACTATGTCGTTTTAGTTTTCTCTCACAGGTTCTAATCAGAATGACAGTTTTGTGGGGTCCTGTGGGAAGAGTAGAAACTAAGAAAAGTCCGGCCGGTTGTGGCTCCGTGAAGAAGCTCAGCTCGGACTGAACCGACGAGCTGCCGGCTGGTCTGAGCGGGAACAAGGCCAGACTCCGGAGTGGACTCAGAACTGATCCCAAACGCTACTTTCACAGCCTTCACGTTGCTTTCAAATCCACATCCCGAGATCATTTCTACAGAACTCATGTGGGTATTTGCAAACGCACAGCAGCAGCTAGCTGTAGCACTTCCTGTACAGCCTGAGGCCCTTTGAGTAACAATAATTCTTTGTATAGATGAACTGGAAACGTTTCTGAAGTAACGTTTGCGTCTAAACTTCTGGAGACTGGAGTTGCTTTAAGGTCAGCAGGACTCCACGTTCGGTCCTGCTCGGACTAGCCGTTAGCTCATCAGTCCACAAACTGAGGTTGTTCAAAGAGCGATCGACAACAGGTAAGATATCAACTGAGAGTAGGCTTTAAAAACCACCAATCTTCTTTAAGGAAGATGGAATCTGAAGATGTTCTCCTTCTCTGCCTTTAAACCGTATATTCGGGTGTCTGATTGTTTAAACCAGCAAAACTTTGGAAAAGAATCCAACCCTGTAACTGTTTTTTGTTTTTCTTCCAGTGAGCAGATTAGATTAGCTGCACTTAACCTCTTGCTTCTTCACTAACTGCATAATTATCATCAAAAGATATCAGTTTCATTTAGCTTTAAAAAGACACAAGCTAACAGGCCCACTGGAAAACGTACCCGTAAATTAAAATAATTAAAGAAGAAGGAAGCAAAAAAATTTTTTTGAAATAAAAAACTGTTTGTTTTTGCAGAAAAACACACATTCTCTCTTTCGCTCTCTCTCCGAAGACAAAGGAGGAGTGGAGTGAAGGGTCTCATTACCCCCCCCCACACACACACCCCTGGAATCAGCTGCAGAGAATGGAGCCCAGAGTCGGACGGGATGAGGGCTTTGGTGCTCTAATTCGGTCCTATTTGGATCAGCGTCTGTCACTGACGTTTCATTAGGGCTTCAAGGAAATGTGCGTGGACTAAAGGAGGTCGTTATGTTCAGGGCTATTTACAGACGTCCACAAACAGAACCACAACGAGCTGGGCCGGGCAATGACGGGTTTGTTTGTTCGTCTGTAGCCCCCTGACCCACTGGATGGGTTTCAATGAAACTTTCAGTGAAGTAAATATCTGACATATGTTTACAACTGACTTACTTTTGGAGTCGCCCAAATTCAAGATGGCCGCCACAGATAGACCACGTTATCAGACACAAAAATGTCTCTAACTCAGTCAGATTTACAGAGACTGAGCTCAAATTTGAAGCATTTGACTGCACAGGAGCATTTCTTTCATTTTTTTTAATATCCTGGTTTCCTCATCAGTTTGTTTTCTAACTTAGGTTAGACTTTCTTCAGCCATGTTAGATTTATTATTTGTTTTTATCAGGCCTAATGAGCACAACATAAAGCAGCTGTCAGAATGCCGGGTCACGCCGTATTCCTGCCATCATGAGACATTATGGAGGTGAGATGTTGAGTTTGCTCCGGTTTCCTGTTTTCTCCGTGTGGTAAAAGGATCAGGAGGGTTTCCAGAGCGCAGCCGATGGACAGACATAAACACAGGCTTTACGTATGAACCATCGTAATAAAGTCCTCACTCTGCTGAATGGATGTCAGGAGGTTGTGTGTGTCTGACTGCGATGACTCATCCTGCCTGATATTCCTTGCAGCGTGGAGCGCTTGGAGACATTTGAGGTTAATAACCCTTTTCATCCAATTACACCAAACAGCATGACAAAAAAATAATAATAAAAAAAATATATATCTATGTTTCTTTGAAAAACAAAATGCTAGTTTCAAAATGATTCTGTTTTCCTAGAAAATGTGTGGCTTCATTACTGCAGCCAATGAAATTGAAGCCAAATTTGGATATTTAACTATTAAACGAATGGCAGAAACAGAAACAGAACGCTGAGCGCTGCTAAAGAAGCTCGAACTGAAAGAAACAAAAGAGCTAAAAGACAAAAGCAGCAAAAGCCTACTTTTGTCTTTAGTGCTTTGCTAAAAGTAGCGAAGCACTAGCTGAAAGCTAAAAGTAGCAAAAGGCTGGCGAGAACGTACACCAGCAAAAGGATAGCTAAGAGCTTAAGGTAACGGATAGGTAACTAAAAGCTAAATTGTAAAATGCTATTAAAAAGGACAGCTACATTCAAAAAGTAGCCAAAGGCTAACTGACAGTAGGATGAGGCTAGCAAGACGCTAGAATGCGGGTTAAAGTGTAAGGAAGCAAAAAGCTAGCTAAAAGTAGCAGCTAGGTAGCTGAAAGCTGAAAGTAGCAAAATCCTAGCTAAATGCTAAACACAGCAAAAGTGTCAAGCGGCTTGTAGCGTCAAAAAGCTGGCTAGAATCTCCTAAACTATCAAAAGGCTTGCTAAAAGGTAAAAGGAGAAAATAGGTTGCTAAAAGCTAAGAATTGAACAAGATAAGATAAGATAAGTTTTCTGATCTGTTCTTATATATATATATGTGTGTGTGTGTGTGTGTGTGTGTGTGTAAGAACAGATCATTCAGAGCAGTTAGGAGTTGTGGTTGCCCGGGGAAAGAAGCTGTTTGAGTCGTGCTGTTCTACTTTTTCAGCTTCTGCAGCGCCTGCCAGTGGGTAGATCAGTAGATCAGTAAAAAGAAAAAGTCCAGGGCAGGTGGGGTCATCCGTGGTTTTCCTTGTTCTTCTGAGGCATCGGGAGTGAGATATTTCTCCATGAGAGGGCAGAGAACAGCTAATGGCTCTCTCTGCAGAGCTTTCAGGTTCGTCACAGCGCAGCCTGAGCACCGTGTTGTAGTTTCAGTCTGTCAAAATACACTCAACGGTGGACCGATACATGTTACACCAGTCTCCTGAATGAGCTGAACGTTTTGATAAAAGATTGGCTAAAATAGCAGCAAGTATGCAGAAGTATAAAAAAGGAACATACAAAAACTAAAAATAAAAAAAAACAGAAAAACAACAGTGTCAATCGGCGTTCACACAACAAAGGTGTTTTATATTTCATGAAAAACAGGAAGTCACAAATGAGGCTGACAGCTCTGTGTGACCTTTATGACAGCCAAGCTTTAACTAATTGTTGAGGATCGCTTTAAAAATACAGAAAAGCTATAAATAATTCCTTATTCCCCAGCTTGACAGGGTGTTTATAAAATCATTTAGTTGTAATTTCTCATGTTTAGAGGCCTCGCAGTGTCAGATACATTAAGGGAGCAGCAAACAGGGAAGGCTTGAAGCACAACAAAAGAAAAAGGGGGGAAAAACACCATTAATTTTAGAAAATTTTAATTAAAAGAGAGTGTTAAAGAATACCTGGTCTGAGGTCAAGTTTTTAGCTAAACTGGAAGCATTTTTCTCTGTATTTTTCAGTTGTCTACGCATCATATTTATCTGCATGAGCAGGTGTCTCTTTTCTCCAGCTTTAATACAACCTGAGTGCCATCTAGTGGTGATAAATGAGATTACACGCAGACTCGTATGAGTTTGGTTGGATTCTTGTTATTTCAAAGATCACATTTGCCTTTATATGCCTCATAAAGTGGTGGAGAAGAGAGTCAAGGCAGGATGGAGTGGAGGGAGAAAAGTTTCAGGAGTGATTTGTGACAAAAGGTTTACAAGACAGTGGTGAGAGCAGCCATGTTGTATGGTTTGGAGACAGTGGGATGGACAAAAAGACATGAGACAGAACTAGAAGTGGCAGAGCTGAAGATGTTGAGGTTCTCCTTGGGAGGGACGAGGATGGACAGGATAAGGAATGAGGTCATCAGAGGTCCAGCACAGGTTGAAGGACTGGGAGATAAAGTTAGAGGCCAAACTGAGATGGTTTGGACATGTGCAGAGGAGGAACAGTGGGTATATTGGTAGAAGGATGTTAGAGACGCAGCTGCTAGGAAAAAGACAAAGAGGAGACATATGGATGCAGTTAGAGAGGATATGGAGGTAGTTGGAGTGAGGACAAAGGACACAGAAGACAGAGATAGATGGAGGAGGACGACTCGCTGTGGAGACCCCTGCAAAGGGAACAGATGAAAGAAAAAAAAAAAGAGTAGACATGTGTACCTATAAATCATTATAGATTAACTGCACTAACACAGGTTATGTGAGAAAGGCTTCTGTAGAATCAGGCCAGGCAAACACAATATGAGAAAAAGCTTCATACAGTTTTAAAATAAAATCCTGTTCAATTTTGCAAGGCGACAAAAAGAAAGAACTGACTGAACCAGCACTTAGTAAAGCAAATGTTGCCACTTTTTCATTTGTCTAAATGCTCCAAATTTATTGTCTACATGCTGTAAAAAAATATCATATTTATTTTATTAACCATAGTTTGAAGTCATGCCTAATTTGGAGAAGTAAAAGGCTGCAGCTGCACTTCACGACCGCAGGTGGCGCTGGCTCCATTCTGTGAAGCTGCTAAGAACAGCAGAAGAAGAAATGACAGCAAAACCAGGAAGTTCGAGTTATGGAAATGTTGTTTTTTTCCGCTTCGGGCTTAATTGTAATGTTCCTCTCGGTCGGGGCGTGAGTGTTTAGGGTTACGATTAGGTACCAGCGCAAGGAGTATGTAGCGAAGCGAAAATGCTTCACGCCTCGGCGGCGGAGGTGTGTGTTTTCAGCGGAACCCGCAGGTGTGTGTGTGTTCTGGACCGACGTGACCGCCGAGGGTCAGCGGTAGGTAAAAGCCCGGAGCGGGGCGCCAGCTGAAGTTTCGGTTTCGCGCGAAGACGCCGAATGAGGGAAATGGACGTGATCTGCCTCAGCTCGGACGAGTCCAACGATGAGGTGGAGATCGTGTCCTGCAGCGAGTTCACAAAGTCCGAACTGCTGCCGCTTTCGGAGGTTCGGGTCGACGTCGAAGCAGTGAACGTCAGCATCCCCCAGGTGAGCTAACATACCTGTTAACGTCTGCTGGTGGCGACTGGGACGCGTTAACACCTACTGCGTTTCTCAGCCATTTTATTTTCTTACATTTAAGCTGAGGCAGTTCATTCTTACATTGAATAAAACAAAATAATTATAGTATATATTTAATCAAAAGGTATAACGCCGACTTACAGCTGGCCTTTAAGCTGAACTCTATCTTAGGTCATATTTGAAAATCGCATTACTTTTATTTATTTTTAAACACTCTGAGTTTGTATCAAACTGCACCTTTATCACAAAGTACCCTTTGCACTGTATGACCTCATGCTGTAACAAAGCAGGAAATCTACTAGGTAGGTAATACAGATCAAGTACAAGACTCACCAGAGGGTTTGTTATTTATGTCAGATGTAGACTTACTTATTTCAGCTCTGGAACCCCTCACCTTGTCTCTGTGGGCTGGTTGGACCGTCTTCCTCGTCTTCCAGGGGACAGCAGAAACTCCTCTTCCTTCACCATACGGGCTAAAGCTAATGCGTTAGCTTTAAATTCTAACATTAGCTTTAGCATTAGCTTCAAGTGTCAGCATTGCCTACGCACTTTTTGTATTCCAATGATACCTTTAAGCTTGACATGGTGGTGAGAGAATTTCCTTTAGGCACAATTTACACACGACTTTGTTGTTCCTCACGTTAACGTCAAACTCCGCGGTTTCCCCGCTCAAATCGGGACGGTCGCCAGGTACGAAACGGACTTCAGCGGCTGTTGTTGCCATGGAAACAAGCGCTGGGAAAGCGTCGCTGCGGACGCTAAAGGTTAGCATCGAAAACGAACGAACAAACAGGTTGTCAGAGGTATGGAGAGTTGTTTTTGTTTTTTTGTTTTGGTAAATTGGCTTTTCCCCCCCACTAACATTCGCTGACTTGTCAAATTTAGTTCGCCAAGTTTAAAGGTAAATTGTTTACGTCGTTTCTGCTCAAGCTAACGTTGCTAAAACGTCTTAACAGCGTCTTTGGTTTGGGTGCTCTGAAAGCATTTCTGTTTTAACCCGTTTGTGATTAACTGAACTGAAGTGACCCTCACGAATGTGCCAACAATGCTTTTTCATAGAAACATGTGCAATACAGCTCTGTGCAAAAGTTTTCAACCACCCAAACAACAACAAACATAGCGCAGCGTGTGCTTACAAATGAGGAAAGTGGACAAGTAGAGGACAAAAATAGGTGCTCTGTCTTAAGACTATCTATTCTGCAAAGACCTGGCAGACGTCTCAACATTTTGTCAAAATTAAAAACGGCAGTACGCTTGGCCTCGTGTGATATTGCGAGATTCCCACAATCTTTTAGCGCTTGGAGTACTATGTTGTGAATAACTCCAGGTTTTAGCTCCATGTCTGTAAAATCCAGTGAGTGAGAGCCAATTTTTGTGTAGGCTTAGGTCAGTTAGCTGTGGCAGCCATCTTGGATCAGTGTACAGAGAATAATTACTTTGAGAGTTTCTTTGAAATCTGTCCGGTGGTCCGGTGAGATGGTTCACTGAGGGTAAAGACAAACGAACACACACTTAGTTTCACCTTCGGCGGGTGATATTGAAACCTTAATCATCACGAAAGGCCTTCCCTCGTGTTCAGCAGCCCTGGAGCTCGAGTGTTTTGTGACACCTTCTTTCTTCTCCGTGCTTTTCCAGCATTGTTCACTCTCAGAACCCAGCGGATCTGTTTTTATCTTATCACCAGGTCATTGAGAGTTCACATCAGACGCTCCGAGGGAACATCCTGTTCGTTCTCTGGTGTGAAGCTTTTCAGGCAGGTAGCCAGAGGTGTCGGTCTCAGTTTGTGGCCTCCAGAGCCTCGGGTATCAGAGGATTGTCGGGTTTTCCTAGAAACACCTTTTTTTCTTCTTTCTAAATACAGGCGCTCAAACATCCGTGGCCACCCTTTGTCTGATTCTCCTTTTTTAATCGTAACGTTGTGTTTAACAGGAGGTAGATCTGGACTGCAGACAGGTCAGTGAAGCACTCAGACGTGCGCACTTTGTGTTTATGAAGCCCTGCTGTTGTAAGACGTTCAGAATAAGGACAGCCAGTGTCCTGATTAAAACAACCTTGGACCTCCAGGACCTGATCTCCCTCTTTCCAGATTATATTATGTGGGTAAATTGATTAGTTTCTTACAGTTCTGCACGAGTGGTCAAGGGTCATGTTCATACAGCAGCATGTTGGTACTTTATTCTGAAATTTGGTCACCCATATGTGGACCAATTTTTCTTGTCTTTTTGTCCAGTTATTCATCTCTCCATCTGTCCAGACATTCATCCATCCATTCATCCGTCTGTCTGCCTGTCTCTCTGTCCAGTTATCCGTCTTCTGGTATATCTGTCAAAATATTTGTTTGTTTTCCCAATTGTCCATCCAGTTTGTCCTTTTGTAAAGTCGTTCACCTGTTTTTCCATCCATCCAAAAGCAAGAAGGAGTGCTCTGCTTTCATAACCACTTTCTCTAATTATCCACCCAAGCTGATGTTTCTTTTCTTTTTTTTCTTCCTTTCTCCAGCGTTACATTGACCTCACAGATCCGAGGTGGGCTTTTCCAGAGCTGAAGCTGCGCAAGAAGCTAGACTGCCCCAGCCCTCCGGTGATAGATCTGACGGAGTGTGAGGACAAAGAGACCGAGACAAAGCCACCACGTGACCGTCGGCTGGAAAAAGGCAGCGCGCATAAGAACGCGGTCTCGAATGACCGAGAGTTTATTTTACTGGAAAGCTCACCAAGAGACGCTGAATCCCCACAGCAGGACTGTGGTAGGCGAACGCCACCAGCGCAGAGACATTTGAGTTGTCCAGCACGAGGAGCGCAGGGGGACGGCGCTACAGCAGATCCCTGCCGCGACGCACCAGCTGTGAAGTCGACTGTAAAGTTGCCTTTTCTCAAAGCTCGTGTCTCAGAGCTGAACACATCAGGGGCTTCTGTCCAGGTCTCCAATGGCTTTTCACAGACGTCACTGTGCCATGGACAACTAAATGATAACGGTGAAGCACCAGACTGCACAAGTAATTTAAAAACTGCTTCATTAAACATGGACCCTTCGCTCTCTGAGTGTCCTCCTGAGGGAATGAAACCTCCATCTGGTCATGAAATAAACAGTAAAGAACTGTCAAAGGAACAGTTGCAAGTTAAAGGATCACAGCACCTACAACGTCCTGCTGACCCTCCCGGCTCAGAGGAAGGTCGTCCTGATGCAAACCTAAACACGGATAACACTTGGGAAAACAAACTAGACGGGTTCCACTCTACCACCCATGTTCCATCCCCAACTTTTACCTCGTCACCTCAAGCTAAAGCTCCAAAAGAACCTCTCGCCTCCAACGCGGAACAGATGGACTTGGACCAATACGAATCCGGCCAGAGTTGCTCCTCGGCTCGTTCGTCCTCGCGTTCCCCCACTTCCGGCGTGAACTCTCGCGAGGAGTTCGACTCCGACTCTGCGTCGTCTCACAGCCACACGAGTCCGGGCAACCGGTCGCCCGCCTCTCAACACATGTTGGGGGAAACCACGCCTGAGTGGCAGCTGGAGACCAGAGCATACGACGACAACCTGGGGAGTGAGAGTCCAGAGACATTGCCTTTGCACGGGGAAAGTGACGGAGAGGACATGAGCCAAGAGAGCAGGTTTGGCTCGGACTTCAGAGCAGTCAGCAGAGAGGACCGACAGTATGTGTGTCCGGACGCTCTCGGGAAGGTGATGACTGAACCCACTCGAGTTCTGGTGAGAGAACTTCTTTTTTTTGGCTCCTGTTAACTGTTTACATTTGACTAAATTCCAGCTACAAAGCAAAGCACTTCTTTTATCCACAATATATGTATCTTTTTTTTCCTCTCTAAGCTCGATGAAGATTATGACCTTTTCGGAGCTCCAGAAGTGCTGTGCCACCAGAGCCTGAGCCTGGTTTACAGCACAATCGACGAGAACTACCCAGAAGGCACTCTGCAGCTGCTGTCGGACCTCCTGCAGCCTGGTTACTATCCCCCTAAAGACATAACCTCCCACCTACTTCGGGGCATTCTGCTTGACCCACAGAGTCCCTACCACCTCAGCGTCCAGGCTTTTAACTTGCTGATTTGGACACAAAGGTTAGAGGAAGGCACAGACGTGTTTCCTGTTACAACTCATTGTGCTTTGTGTTGCGTATTCAGCCTCATGCCCAACCGTTCAAGGTTTAAGTTTGCTTTTTTTTGTTTTGTTTGTTTGTTTGTTTGTTTTTTTGCAGGCACCACAGGGTTAATAAAAATACGGTTCCATGGGATTGGGAATTACTTACTTCAGTCATGTCCAATCAGGTAACGCCCAGCAAGCAGCAGGTTGTGGAAATGTGCAGTCAGTGTGTAAAATAGCTGTAAACATGAGTATAAGTACTGCTGAGATGCTGAGCAAGAACACATTAAAAACAAATACATTCAATCTCAGGACCTTTCATACAGCTGAAACAGGTTTTGCTGTTTATCTTATAATACCTGCACAAAGAGGCACAACGAATTAGTATTTGTGGTGTTTTTTATCACCACTCATTGTTGCCCTCTTCCATTTTTAGGACTGCACGAAGCAGCTTGGGTGTGAAGTGGTGCGGATGCTCTTGGAGTACGTTGTGCAAACTTTGGAAGACGACTTCAGGGCCAAATGTTCCATGGGTGTTCTCCACCACTCCATCGCGAAAGCAACGCTGTCGTGCGACCGGCAGTTTCCTCGGGTCAGGTAAGTTTGACAACCAAAGGTTTGCGCTATGAGGAAGCCTAACTGCGGCGTGTAGCTCAGCACCTCTGACTCTGAAGCCGTTTACACTCAGGAACCTGTCCAAAGCAGAAATTAAAAAAAGGTTTCTCTTTAAAACAAATGCCACCAAATTTTCACCACGATTCCAAAGTTCCTCCAGAAAAGCTCTTGTTAACACTTTGACTTAAATCAGTGATTTTTTTTTTCAAGCATCAAAATAATTGCAGGGTTTCCTGTTTAATATTTAGTCGAAATTGAAGTGAAATGATTTGTAAATCACTGAATTTTGTTTCTTTTTTTTTCTTTTTCTTTTTCCAATGATAAATGAATATGAAGCAACTCAGTCAGCTTAAAAAGCATTTTTAGTCTCAAGCATTAACCTGAATTTCAAATTTTCATTGTGTCGGTGAAGAAAATGATGCTGCAGAGCCCCACAATTAAAACTAGCTTTGTGGTACAAGAACGTATCACAGCATATCTCATGAAACGGCCAAAAACTTATAAATTAGGGCTGCAGAATATATTGGAAAATGATCAATATTGCAATAACTCTGTTCACATCATCAATATTTCAAAGGATTCCAAAAAGCTAAAATAAAAAGGGAGACACAGACTGCATGCAGAAACTACAAATCTGGTAATCAGCTGGATGCCCCCCACCACACACACACACACACACACACACACTCCTCTAAAAGCCCACAGATAACACAGGGATAGTTCTGTAAACATTGTAATGACAGAAAATGTGAGTTTATCCTAATATTCAACATCAGTGGCATGTTTTCCTGACACTCTGTAGTCGTTTCTATAAATCATCGTCATTTGTCTGGAGTTTTGATATTTTTGTTTTTTCTTGTTTTTGTTGGATCGTTTTTACTTTTCCAGAGATGTCATCAGGTGGCTGTTTTCTGCCATTAAGAATTCAATAGAGCTTGGGAAACGTAAAGAAACAATCAAAGAGAGAGACGAACAGCTAAGGTGAGTCATCGTCATCTTCATCAGCGTTGTTGTTGTCTTCTTCTGGCTGATCCCTTCTTTCTCTGCAGCTCCTCCCTCTTCATCCATGAACCGTCTCTCCTCCTCCCCTCTTCTTCTTTTTCGGGGGACGCCACAGGGAATCATCCTCCTCCGTCTAACTCTGTCTTCTGCGTCCTCTGTCCTCACTCCAGCTACCTCCATGTCCTCTCTAACTGCATCCTACGCTCTTGCCTGTCCTCTTCTCCCTCTCTCTCTGCCTCTCGGCACGTTTCCCTCCTCGTGGTATTTGACAGAACAGCAGCCCTCACTATTTAAAAGAGCTTGGGACCGGCCAGAGAGATGCACTGGCTCCAACATGTCCACTGTCCCTCGTTTGCAGACCTTCAATCCCTCTCCGCCTCGTCTCTAACTTTTCCTCCAAACAGTCCAACCTTTGTACTCATTTCCTATCCCGTCCACTTTGGTCACTCCCAGTAAAAATCTCCCCATCTTCAGCTCTGCCATCTTTTGTTCGTGTAATCAGGAGCCATGCTTTTTCTCTCTCTCTCTCTTTTGTCCAAAGCTGTAAGGACGAGCAGAGGAAATGCCAGAATAATATGTTTGTTTTTCCTTCCACGCCCTCTGCGACCTCAGTTTCTGCTGCTCTTTGTCCCCCTCCCTGCAGAATCGTGTCCCTCTTCCAAAGGATGCTGTCTCTGGCTCTGGAGGTGGACCGATGTCCTGCTCTGAACTCCGCCAAGCTGTCCCAGGAGCTCTTCCACATGGTGCTCAGCCACATGCCTCCTCGAGCGCACAGGTGGGGGGGGACACGTTTTTATTCAGTTCAGGAAAGCTAAAATGTAGAAAATAAGAGTCACGTTAAATGTTAATGTTCTGTTTTAAAGTTTCTAAATGCTTTTAATTAGAAACTAAATATAAATCAAATCAGATTTCTCAGAGTACTTATAGACAGTAAATAATGCTGTAAATCACAGAAATTAAGGTAAATCAAAACTGTCCAAGTGAACTGCAACAAGTAAAAAATGGCCTCTTTATTTACGCTGTGATGTTTTTATACTTTCATACAAGTCACTGTTTGGAAATGTGAAGAAACCCATAAAACCAACACAGAGTCAGGTTCTATTCTTTTTAGAGAAGAGCTGTGACTATTTGTAGAAGAGCCGACAGATGCCTTTTTATTAAATCAATAAATTAAAGTTTCAGGACTTAGTAGAACAAACATTTCAAATTACATATGAAACAAACAAACAAAAAAAAAATCATCCATTTAAAGCAGGTGTTTTAAAGCAAGAACACGTCTAAAACATGCAGGAGTTTGACACCCCTGCATTAAAGTGTTCATGAATCTGTCCCCAGTTTGAAATAAAAAAGAGCTTTCTCATTTTACTGATGTTGAAAGAACATTTCATCGTTCTTTAAAGGCTTTTACTGCTCATTCAGAATTGACGGTGTTCCTCTCGTGCCTCTTGTCGGCGTGTTTCTGATCCGCAGGAGGCTGCTGCTGGAGAGCCTGCAGAGCAAGCTGCTGCTGTGTAAGCTGGTGGAGCAGCTGCTGGACTACGCCTGTCCGCAGAAGATCTCCGTGCCCATGTCGCTCAGCCTGCTGCTGCACTTTCTGAAGCACTGCACTCTGGCTCCGGACCCGACGGTGAATATCCGGACCCCACCCCACCTCCACCGCGTGTCGTGTCTTCACCTTTTCTTTGAACGGCAGATAGTGATGATCAGATGTTGTTGCTGCCGTTTTGTTTTGTTTTTGATGACAAGAAGGCAATGCTCCTCACTGGTAGAATCAGGTTTTTGCTGGGAAATCAACTCAACGTTTCAGCTGATCCACAAATGTTTTTTTTATTTTTTTATGTCAGGACGGGGGTGAAAGGTGGCGGAGGTGGGAGGAGTTGATCCACCTCCTCTGGATGCTGCTGCTCAGCTATAATAACGCCATGAAAGGTGAACTGCTGGCGAATAATTATAGTTCTGAACTGGATTTATGACTGAGGCGGAATGAGCGTGGTGGAAAAAAGAACGTCAAACTATTTGACATAATTGGGTCCATAAAGACACCATCTAGTGATAATCTACCTTGAAATGGAAGCTCCGGGAAATCCCTTTGTATAATGTTTGGCCTCATCGTGAAGCTTGGGGATTCCCCTTGTTAAACTAAGGGCTAGGATTCCCAGTTTATTCCTATTTTAGACCAATAAAAATAAAGTTTTCAAACCAACATTGTCCTTAACAAAACTAACTGGAGATCAGTTGCCAAATTTCAACAAACTTTGTGTCATTTTAAAGCTTTAAAATGAAGAATTAGAAAATAATATTAACTCAATGTTGACAAATCATTGTGATTAAGTTTGACTGATCAGGTCCCATTTGAGAATTATGTATCCGTATGAGAATATTTTACTGAGAAGTGTTTAAAACTTGAATCTTCTTCTTTGTTTGTAGCATTATGTTTAATCAGAATCTTGAAAGCCCTGAAAGCCCCAGGTCTAACCACGGCGATGAAAACAATAAAAATTTGATTTAAGAAAAACTAAATCTGCCCGTGTTTGTTTCAACAGTGTCCTCCAGTCGGTTAAATCATAAACAAGTAGTTTTTGAAGCTCTGCACAGAGTGTGGCCGCACGGCTTGCTGGTTACTCCACAAACGCTCGCAATTTTTTTACGTCATAGCAGGCCATCATCACGTGTGAAGGGTTTGGCTCGATGGCCAAGGAACCTGACCGCTCAACAACCTTTGACGTTTAAAGTTAAGTCCCTGTTTAAAAGATCCCTGTGCTCAGCGGCGTTTCCTCTCGCCCGCAGGCTACCTGGGCAGCTCCTCCACCGAGCAGCGAAGCAAAGCCGCCACGCTGGTGTACAAGCCCGAGGACGTGGTGACGAAGCCCGCCGTCCGGGAGGCCGTGGACGCCTTCCTGTCCAGGTCCCGGGCTGACCTGGACCAAGCCTTACCTCTCCACGTGGAGGAGTCCCTCACTTACCTGCAGGACTACCTGCTGGACGTCTGTCAGTGTTGAATTTGTCACTCCCGTTTACCATAATCCCACCCACGGAGCAGTTTTGTACAGTTTTATATGTTTTGGTGCTTTTATAATACAGTTCTAAAAAGAAAGAAAAAAACTTCATATATTAAAACCTCTCTTCTGAAAGACTTTTATTGTTTTGTTCTTGAGCACACATTTCCTCCTCCTGCGCCTCGGAGCATTACATCATTACCTTGACAAAACTGCTCAATGTTGGATTAAACTGGATGTGTGTGTGAAAAGGCAATTATTTTTATTTACCGTGATTCAACAGCTGGTCGGACCCTGTGGACGTCAACCAATAGGACGGAGCGCTGTTATCGAAAGAAGAAAAAAATCCTTACAGTCGCCATGATACAGCAGCGGAAACGGGAAAGAAGTAGCTAGAAAACAAAAGAGAACACGCAGTCGTCCTCGCGATTTGGTATGCTCTTGCAGGTAAAAATAAACCCCCCTCAGCCACGCCGTAGATATTTCCTCTCGCCGCATCAAGCTTCTCTTGGATGTATTATAAAGCGCCGCTTTTATTACGTGAGTCCTTTTTGTTGTTGTTGTCTTAAAACAGAAAGTCGCTCGGCTTCAAATTATTGAGCTGTTAGCTTCGCTGCTAGCAGGCTAACGGATGCTAAGCTAGCAAAGCTCGCGTTTCGCTCAGTTTCTTTTTTTTTCTTTTTCTTTTCTTTTAATAATTAAAGCCCGCTCACTGTATATTAATGCCAGAGATGTTAATTCGGGTCTGCTTTAAAAATAATAATAATTATTATTTAAAAAAATAAAAGCTAGCTAGCTGTAGCTCCAGGTTGCGATGATAGCGTGTTGGCCTTGTGTTTATGCGCAATTCACTCCGTGCTTCGGCGTTATGTAAACAACGAGCGCACATTGTCTCCTCTCTCTTCGCCTCGGTGTTTGTGAGGAAGGGGGACAGCCGGGCAGACGGCTTTGTTTTTCGGGTCTCTCTCTCCGGTTAGCAGCGGAGCTCGGGACGGGAGCTGGCTTTGTCCGGGTTCATCACTCAGCGGCGTCGGGCTTGTTTTCGCCTAGCTGCTCTTAATCTCGGGGTTGTTATTTTTGCACATAATATCGCCTCACACAGCTGTAAACACATCCATACCCCCATTTTTTTACTTTACTTCCAGTCCTGGTTTATCATTTTGCCACTCTGGTCATAGAAGTGTTTAACTCGTTAAATATTCCTTTTAATGTGAAGCAGCCTTTCCATTTGCTGTAATAGTGTGCATATGTATGCTTATGATCAGATTCTTCTGTTCAGATGCTTAATAAAATATAAAACTAACCCCACACTGGAAGTTTCAGGCCAGGTTTGCAGTTTATGGAGTATTGGTTGCCATTGTTTTTATATATGTTTATAACCTAACCCTTGACAGTTTTCAATATATTTTTTTTTCCCCAGTGTTATAGGAATGCCCAAGGAAAAATATGACCCGCCGGATCCCAGGCGGATGTACACAATTATGTCAAGCGAGGAGGCAGCGAATGGGAAGAAGTCGTACTGGGCTGAGCTGGAAATCAGCGGTGAGCATCGTCAGGGAGTTTGGGCTTTTCGTGAGGGGGAAACATCCCAATCTGTGCCTGAAGTGGGTGTATTTAACACATTCAGACAGTCTGCCATCAACAAGGCAATAAAAGTCGTTTTTTTTTCTCTTGAGTGTAACGAAACGAGTCCCGTATCTCCTGCACCTGTGTGTAACTCTACCTTGTTCAGGTTCTCCAAAGCGATTTACGATTAGTTTTTTTTATTTGCACATGCTATAAAACGGCGTCATTACACTGGTAAGCATGTTGTGGACGGCTTGTTTGAGTTTTTTTGTTTGTTTTGCCCAAGAACATTTCAAAGCAAAACGGCGAGCAGGACGGACCCTCTGATGTTTTCCTTTTTTTGGTGATCGCAGCACCTGCTGAGTCACAATAACCGCGGCTGTAATTACTGTGGTAATCGCATAATTGCTGTGGGGCGTGGCGCGCTTTCATTTCAGAGCAGGTTGCATCACAGGAGCGCGACAACGGCCGTCCCATCTGTAACACTGCCGATGTTCGCCCCCAGCTAGGATGGCTGCACTAACCGTCGCAGTCCAGAAAACATTGTTTCCAAGTGTTGCATTTGGTTCAAGCGCTCATTTATTTTTTATTTATTTATTTACTTTTGCGTGCGGCTGCTAATGTTTAAACTAAAGGTCTGAAAGTTGTCAGAGTACTAAAAGTCCTCGTGCGGCTTATTTTTACTCTCCACCGCGGCTCCTGGCAACGTTGCAGAGTGGCAGAAGCAGCACGGGTGATGTAAACAGGAAGTCCTTCAAAGGCTTAGCGGGCCGACTTAATCGGCCTTGTGAAGTTTGCGACCCACAACTTAAAGAATACATAACATTAACAAGTTAGCAGTGGAGCTGTTTAGATATCGTGTTGTTCAGATTCTCATTTTTAGTGCAAAACAGTTCAGTTGATGCACAAAAATGCAACTATTTTTATATTTGCTATTTAAATCCTTCTAATTAAAAGGAGTTTGATTTGAATGCCTCTGTAACAAGTTCCTCTGTCTGCAGACCTTTTTGCACAGGTATTAGTTGTTGAAAATAAAGCAGAAGTGATAAATTAATAAATTCCACCCCCTCACCTTGTTCAGAGTCAGCTCTAGTAGCAGTAAAATGACAGTTTTGGCCAGAAGTTGAACTTCTTTTTTTTTTTTCATTTGTGAGACAGATCATTTGAGCGCCAGCATGTATGACAGTTCCCCCACACACACAAAAAAAAAAACCCACTCGACTTTCAATTTCACCAAATTTGCATAAAGGAGGTCCAGCTCCACAGTTTCCCGGAACGTCACGGAGCTGCGCACAAACGCTCACCCGGTTCGAAAGAAACAAAACCGTCTGAAATCTGTGCCGAATTTCTTGTTGCTCCACACTAATTAAATTACACCCAAGAGCTAAATTCAGCAGCGCTCTGCTCCCCTGACAGCATCAATATGTAATCTGGTGTAAGGGGGGGTCAGGGTTGACAAATGATTGAAACGTTAAACTTCCTTCGAAGCTGTGGACTGAAAAACAGAAATAAAAGCTCCTAAATCGTTATTTATTGTTGTACTTGTTTGTTCCACAAGCATAGTTATTTATTAGTCATTTTCTGTTATTCCAAATTATTTAAATTAGGTAACAATAATGTTATTTTCTTTTTTGAGTGAAGGGGGATTATTTTTGAACAGCCTTCAACAGGTGTTTGTGTTTGTGTTCATTGGCCTTCGGTGCTAACAGATGATGCTTCATCTTATTTCTGTATTTAGTTAAAGAAATAAAATAAAATCATAATTCTGTCCGTCGTCCTCGCAGGTCGAGTAAGGAGTCTTAGCACAGCCCTGTGGTCTCTCACCCACCTCACTGCCCTGCACCTCAGCGACAACTCACTGTCACGCATCCCGCCAGACATTGCCAAACTACACAACCTGGTGTACCTGGATCTCTCATCCAATAAGATCAGGAGCCTGCCGGCGGAGCTCGGCAACATGGTGTCTCTCAGGTCAGTGACTGCAGCTTACACCACGTCTTTAGTGCGGAGCTGGAGACGCTTTGAAACGTCATTTAAATGTCCTTTTTTTATTGTTAGTTTCTGAATTGTCACCTTTCAGAATTTTCCCCCTTTTTCATTTTAAAGAGCTGCCCAGCTAATCTTTTTTTTTTTTTTGAAGTTCTGGTTAAAAGTCTTGATTAGAAACAGCGGGATAAATGTTCCCGATAGATTAGCGAAGGTCAAGTTTTCTCCCTGTCTGTTCGTTTTGTCGAGTTTTCTCCCTGCCCGTTCGTCTTTAACGACTCAAACTCCCGCTTGTCCTCCGCAGGGAATTGCTTTTAAATAACAACCAGTTGCGAGTTCTCCCATTTGAGTTGGGAAAACTGTTTCAGTTACAGACACTGGGGTTGAAAGGTGAGTGCCACGCCAGGCCTTGGTTTTTTTATCTTAAAGCCATTTTGTGCTCTTTGGTTGTAATGATTCAGGCTGCTTCGCCTCTTTCCCAGGAAACCCACTTGCACAAGACATCCTGAGCCTCTACCAGGAACCCGACGGCACACGGCGACTGCTCAGCTACTTGTTAGACAATCTGGCAGGAGCTATCAAGCGCAGTGAGTCTTCCTCGTCTTCTGCTCTCCTGAGACCGGGACAGGAATCGTGTTTTCCCGCGTTACCGCTTTCAGATGCCCGGGAAGAAAGCGGCTTGTTGATTATTATCGAGTGTCACCTGTAGTTACTTCAGCGTTTCTCCTCTGCACAGTACCAACAGAGCAGCCCCCAGCTCGGTCATGGATCTCACTTCAGGAACCGGACCGGACACGTCCATCTAGTAAGGGTGACGCACACAAACCCTGCTTTCTCACAGACGTTTATCTTGTTTTATGTTTCCAGTTTGTTTGTTTAACTTTACAAGTTTCAGGACAGGTTCTCTCTGTAGCTGCAGCAACTTAACTCAGGTCTGATGCTGCTGAAATTTATCTGTCAGCTATAAAATAAGGTGAAGGTGTAAATTTAATCAAATTAATGCCCAGTAGTCAGTTGTAAAACTGAGTCATACACGAACAAAAATACCCCGGATGTTTGATAAGGGACACGTTTGTGGCGTCAAAACAAACAAACTGTCGTTAATGAATTCCACGATAAGCTGGCGTCTAAGTCGCTCTTCGGGTTTTTGTTTGATTATATAAAGCTGGAGCAACAAGTTAACAAATTTAAACTGAAACTCGTTGCATGAAATACAGAACTGTGCTGCTTTTTTTTTTTTTAATTCTTTTGTCCTCTTTGGACAGCTGTTTTCTGGGGCTACACGATATATCCAAAATCTCCCACCAGTGAGAGCATTATCCACATGAAGGACTGCAGTAAATCTTGTTTTCAGCACCATGCATTCATGTTCTGCATGAAAATTGATTGGGTCCTTTTTAACAGCCTCACCTGGTTTAGATGACAGGAGAGGAGTGAGGAAAATCAGGGTTTATCACAATTTTAACCAATAATAGGGATCATCAGAAGGTTTTCTAACATTGTGCAGGCCTGCTGTTTATCCTTTAACTACAAACTGAGGAAAGAGTCCGTTCCTTGCCACCGTAATTCGACTGAATGACTAAATTTGGAGCTTACTATAAAAGCTCCAAATTTACTTACTATAAAAGCGACCATTTGGTGCAGAAATGCTAAAAATAGAGCTCATGATTCAACATCTGTGAGCAGTAAGGATTCAGCTCAAACAGTAAAGCAAAGCCTGAAGTGTCATGTTATTGTAAATCAATCTGCATAATTGTGGTTACAAAAAAATTGATAAATGTAACAAAGTCGACTTGTAAATGTTTGCGTACATTTGCTGCGCTCTTCCATGTCGTTCATGTTTAAATGGATTAGGTTTTAATTTTTGTGTGTCCGTTTTCCTCCCTCAGCTCTCTTCTCGGTCATGTGCTACAACGTGCTGTGTGATAAGTACGCCACCCGGCAGCTGTACGGCTACTGCCCGACCTGGGCTCTGAACTGGGAGTACAGGAAGAAATCCATCATACAGGAAATCCTCGGCTGCAACGCGGACATCATCAGTTTGCAGGTCAGCAACAGAAAGCCACACACCGAGGGGTGATGATATCATTTCTGTATGAAAGGTAAATTTAACACAACTATCGCAGCTCATCGCCGGCCCGATATCACAGTTGGTGTTGACTCTTCTGTGGCTGGACCCACCTGTCTTTGAAAGATGACTGTGGACAAATCTAGTGTCCTTTCTGCAGCCTTACTGGATTAATGAGATACAGTTTCACTGAGCAGTCACCAGCCAGAACCCATCCATCCTCCTTCTTTACCTGCTTCTCCACTCCGGTGCGCAGGGAGCTGCTGTTTGTCTCCAGCCAAGACTGTGAGAGAGGCGGGGGGGGCACCCTGGACAGGTCACAGGTCCATCACAGGGACACATAGAGACAAACAACCATTCACCCTCTCACTCACACCCAGTTACCAATGAACCTTACATGGAGGATTTTAGTCTGTGCACGGGGAGAACATGTGAACTCCAGACAGAAGAACCGGGATTCAAACCTGCAACCTTCTCGCTTTAAAGGCGTCTGCTCCAACCGCTGCCTCACCGTGCCGCTCTCCCCCTCAGCCACAGTCCTTGTACTTAATTTTAAAATAGATTTAGGTTTTATTAAACAGAGATGAATCTGTTTTTTGCTTTTAAAAATGCAGACATTGCTGGAACAATTTAATTGATGAAGGTTTTCTGATTACCTTGATTCACCATCAAACACCTCAGCTGTGAAATCTGGAATTAAATCAAATAAAACTCAAAGGGAACAACAGATTTTAATGCTGTGTTGGCAAAGCAGCAGCTTTTAAATCACTAAGTTACGTCTCTGTCAGGGCTGCAGCGATCGTTCTCTTTCCTCTTTTGGTCAGCGGTGTTTTCAGATGGGGAGGAGGTAGGCGGAGGTAGGCGGAGGTAGGCGGAGGTAGGCGGAGGTGCCTCCTACGACCCTAAACACCGCCTCCTCCTTTCTTCTTCTTTTTATTTCGCCGCCTTTAACATTTCTAACTGGAAACAGCTCTGTTTGTTTAACAAGACGTAATTGTATTAATATGTGGATTTTTCTGGAAAAAAGACAAGTATTTTTCTTTTTTTTCTACTGACGTTCACAACGATCGAGACAACTTCGGAGCACTTCCTGTCTGTGTGGCGTCTCCGTCCACATGTGCGTCGGGCGAAGTAGGACCCTGACCACTCACAGCAAAGTTTACAGCAGCGTCTGTCAAATACGGTGCCGTTTCTAACTTTATATGTCAAGCAGCAAAAGAAAGATCTCACATGAAACCCACGGGAGATACTTTTATTTTCCACAAAAATGCCGGATTATATTTTATTCATAAATGACTTGCAGGCAGATTTTGAAGCACCTTAATAAAGCGTTGAGTCCTCACCTGTTCTGTTTAGTCACAATCAGACAGTTTCCTTCAGTTCTGATGAATAATAATGAGATTTTACACAATAAGTCGCTTCATTTTTCCTTTACAGTGACCAACTTGTGTCCAGCTGTCGTCTGTATTTATGTGTTTACAATTAGTCTGTGGGAAATGCCCCCACACAGCAGGTACTACACAGCTTGTAAAAGTACTAATGTATTGGCATGAACAGAGGTATAAATATGCAGGCTAAGGTCTTCAAAATATTTTACTGTGGATCTTGAAGGACTTTGAAAATACCCAGAATTTGTCCAACCCTCGGACAGTCTGAGTTCGTCCTTCGGACAGCTGCTGTTTTGGCAAACGCAGATATTCTGTGTTTCGTGACGCCGCGGTGCCTTTCCAGTCCAGCTGTTCTGGCTGAACGTTCGCCGCCACCGCCTGAGGGTTGCGCGGCGTTTCCTCACAACAAGCAGCCTCTGCGCTCGGAACTTCCTGTTCGGCTGTGGGCACTTCCTGTGCGAAGTTCACCTTCCCTCCCTGCCCCTGAGATTTGCGTAGCAGGTCATTTGGTTATTCCAAACAGGCCGTAGGCGTTCTTTGTCAGAGTGGGACTTCCTGTCTGTGTCGTTCCTGTGAAGCACTCGGTCCGTCCAGGGAGCCCGGTGTCTGCTGGGACTTGATCCACTTAATCCCAAGGGTGAAGCAGGTACTTGGTAATTAAATTATCAGAGCACCCTCTTTCAGCTAAAGGTTTAGAGCATCGGTACAGAATAAAAACTCTTGTTGAGTTTTTAAAACTCGAGTAAATCAACTCCCTTTGAGAAGAAACACCATATTAGACAGAGTTGTCATTTAAACAGACAAGCTGAGCTCCGTCTTCAAAGTTTTCACTTATTTATAAACTTTGTTTGGGATAATTGGTTCATCTTTGTTTGGAAGTATCCGTATATCTTTGTAGCTTGATAATTATTACTTATTTCTCTAACATGGTTGGTTTATTTGTGACATCATATTAACACAAATCTGAACACTAATCCTGCAACCAGACACTTAAAATGAGGATAATATTAGTATTATAGTATAACTTTGTGAGGCTACTACTATCCATAAGATTAGCTGCTAGATTTAAAATACACCTTATATTAGTTTATGATACTTTTTTGCCTTTACCAAACATAAAAATAAAGAAAATCCATTAAAAGCACACCTAGAAGTGATTTATTGGAAGGATGTACATTTTAGGCAAAACCTCTCTTCCAATTTCTTTGGTAATTCTTTCATTTTGCTTCAGATACTCAGAGTAAAGTTGAGTTCAGTTCCAGCCGCTCCTCCTCCCGGTGAGAGCTCGTTCCAGGCCTCGCTCCCGGCCTGGTTAATAAAGGCCACGTGTTTCAAAGCAGGGATCACGGTCCTGAGCAGCGCTAATCTCTGCTGCTGCAGAGCTGCATGACTTCGAGACGTTGCCCAACTCGTGGTTTTGCTTTAAACTGACCACGTTCACGCGGCCGGGACGAAGACTTGGGTGGATTCAAAGTTTAATCGCCCAAAGTTTGAAGCTAAAATAACCCCCCCTCTAGGCTTCAGATTCAGAGACGGGTGCTGCTACTAATCCTGATCCAGGTGTCAGCACCCTGACTGAAAATCACTTGGTATTTGTTGTCCTTTGACCTTAAGTTTCGTCTTTGGATCTTTTGTGATTACGTTTTGCCTAAAAAAATGTATAATGAAAAGAAATGTCTGACTTCTGTGCCATGGTTTCTTATTAAAGTTTCTTTTCTGCCTGAGAAATACTCGTTTATGATGTCCGATCTCACCTCCGACCTGACGCTCCCTGTTCTGCTGCTGATTGCAGGAGGTGGAAACGGAGCAGTACTTCAGTTTCTTCCTGCCCGAGTTGAAGGAGCAGGGATACGACGGGTTCTTCAGTCCAAAGTCACGAGCTCGAACCATGTCGGAGTCGGACCGGAAGCACGTGGACGGATGTGCAATTTTCTTCAAGACGGAAAAGTTTGTGAAACTCGAGTCTCTAATGGGCTGTCGTCTGTTTACTTGTCTGACCCGAACATGTCTCGGATGCCATGTTTTTGCAGCTTCTTGGGAAAACAATCGTTCATTCATACAATGTGTGTTTTTAAAGGTTTTTGTCTTTTTGTTTTTTTCCACCCCATCTTTGTGTTTGTGTGCAGGTTCAGTGCCGTGCAGAAGCACACGGTGGAGTTCAACCAGCTGGCCATGGCTAACTCCGAGGGCTCTGAGGCCATGCTGAACCGGGTGATGACCAAGGACAACATTGGCGTAGCGGTGCTGCTCGAGGTCCGCAAAGAGATTATCGAAATCTCCTGTGAGTAGTTTGTGTAATCAGATTTATTCAGAACTGGACTTTCTCAGTATGTGTCAGGCTTGATATTTCTCGAGTTTACATTTGTTCAAGATTATCTTTTACTCTTTATCCTTAAATTACTTTAGTTTGTAATTCTCCGAGCTACTGGATTTCCAGGAGGGGTCACAGAGGCCTGCTAGAGGCAGAGAGAGTACAGGTGTTTCATTTGTCTGACAAATGAAACACCTGTACTCATGTGATCACTCCTCCCTGATGTTTTCCCCCTCTTCCTCCTCCTCCTCCTCAGCTGGTAAGTCACTCCATGGCGTGGACAAGCAGCTTATGCTGGTAGCAAACGCCCACATGCACTGGGACCCGGAGTACTCGGACGTCAAGCTGGTCCAGACCATGATGTTCCTGTCGGAGGTGAAGAACATAGTGGACAAGGCCACACGCAGCTACAAGCTGTCCGCCTCTGGTGAAACCAATGCCATCCCACTGGTGCTGTGTGCTGACCTCAACTCCTTGCCCGACTCCGGTGAGTAAACGGGACTGACTGTGAGGCCGGCCGTGCAGTTTCTTTACTGTTGTTTTCATACATCATAAAATAATCTGATTGAAAACAAAGCTGACAGTAATTATCTGGTGTTCTGTTTTAGTTACTACTGATAGTAATGATGTCCCTGAGCGGGACACTGAACCCCTCACTGCTTCCTATCTGCCCAATCGGTGTTTAAATGCGATCTAAAGCACTGATTAGTCTCTATAGAAAGATTTATTCTGATTAGCTGTGTAGAGATGTAGCAGAGTGTGTATGAATGTGTGTATGGATGCAGATTGTGTTGCCCGGTTGGCTAAAAAGGCGCCAGTTCCGTTTGCCATCCCTTTAATGTCGTCCGTGCTGTTTGCCCAGGCGTGGTGGAGTACCTGAGCACCGGTGGCGTGGACTGCACCCACAAGGACTTCAAGGAGCTCCGCTACAGCGACAGCCTGACCAAATTCAACTGCAACGGCAAGAACAGCACGTCCAACGGCAGGATCACCCACGGCTTCAAGCTGAAGAGCGCCTACGAGAACGGCCTGATGCCTTACACCAATTACACCTTCGACTTCAAGGTAACTGGAGCAGCTGTGGATTAAAACATACTTGAATCTGGTTTCTCCCTCACTGAGCTCTTCCTCCTCTCTGCTCCTAGGGTGTGATCGACTACATTTTCTACTCCAAGCCTCACCTGAACGTGCTGGGTATCCTGGGCCCTCTGGACCCCCACTGGCTTGTAGAGAACAATGTCAGCGGCTGCCCACATCCCCACATTCCCTCTGACCACTTCTCCCTGTTTGCTCAGCTGGAATTGCTCCTGCCCAACGTGCCCTCCCAGGTCAACGGGCTTCACCTGCCTGCACGCAGGTAGTGAGACCCTGCCATACCACCAGGGGGAGCTGCAGCCACAGCTTTCGCCCTCTCAGCCCTGCTCCCTCTTTTTACCAGCTCTTCCCTCCACCACACTGGAGGAGGAAGACACACAGATACACACACACAACCTGTAAAATATTCGTACAGTGAGGTCTGGCTGACAGGGATTTGTTATAGATATTCTATATTTTTTCCTTTCTTTTTATGTTCTTTTTTAACTGCTTGATTCAGTCCTGTCTCTGATCCATATTTTGTGTTTTGGACTCCCGTTTCCTCATTTCATCCCCTCTCCCCCCCCTCTGTTTTTAAACTAAAAGGGATGGTAGCGTACTCAGGTTCATCACACGGGGGGGGGATTGTTAGGTTTAGGAGTACAGGGGAGGAGGGGGAACTTGAAAGCAGCTGAAGGGAATTATATTTTTCCCTGGGATGCTCCAGAACTGATACTCAGCCTGTCTGTCTGTCCTGTATAAATCTAAAACCAGCAAAGACGGCAGACTCGTCAGTCTCAGACCTCCACACCAGCAGCTTCTCGTAAGACACATAAGAGTCGGAGGCAGTAGGTTTAGAGCAGCTCTTTCCTGGCAGGTGCGCGTCCCTGGAAATGGACGCGGCGCAGCCAATGAGGTGATCTTTTTTGTTTTTCCCCTGCTGTCTTTCTGTGGTGCTGAGGCCTTCGTGTGCTCACGGCCTCCCGTGGTGCTACAAGATAGTCTACACCTCTGCCACCAGCCCTGGTGCATTAGTCTTTAAACCTACAGGTGCGCAGGAAAGCGGACATCTGAACCTACG
>NC_051438.1:16042548-16046199 GCF_001649575.2 Kryptolebias marmoratus | reverse complement strand
CCCCCCCCCCCCCCCCGCCCCCCTCTCAGCCATATGTTCCATACACACACAAAGCAGTGGATTTATTTTGTTTTGTTTTGTTTTTTTGTTTTTGTTTTTTTTCACAAGTGTTTGTACAGAATAGAAATCTAGACTCAGTCTTTACATGATTGTATATGAACCACAAAAGACCTGTTTTCTGGCATTTTTTTGTACGAAGAGTAAATTATGGTCAGATTTGAGGAAAAAAAAAGAAGAAGATTGTATTGTAAACTATGGCTAAATTTTTATCCAGTTAATGTTATGAAATGAATTGATATTACCAGCTTGTACAAAAGACATAAGAGGAGGTTGTTCGCGGCGTTCCCCGTCACACCTTTGCACCCCCCGCAGATTAACTGTAATCTTTCAGTATTGTTTGGATACCTTAGCCCCCCCCACCCCCCACCCTCCTCTAGCAGTTTGGGTTTGATTTGTCTTTTTTATTTTTGCTGTGATGTAAATAGACGTCGAGTGATCTCCACCTGTCGCTTCTCGCCCGTCAACAAAGCCACCCATCCAGACTGCTGCCATCCGTTTTGGTAAAATAAAATCGATTAAAACAAAAATTAAAAAAAAACAAAGCCCCTCGCCCGCATCTTGCCTCGCCGTAGCAGTCGATGTCGTCTTGCACTATCTCCACGCAGCGAACGCCCCGACAGCCTCCTCTCCTTTTATTTTTAAATACTGTCATGACATTTGTGAAGATTTTGTCCTTGTTTTTTTTTTCTTTCCTCCTCCTTTTGGTTAATGTTTTTATTTTAATATCTTATGAGCTGTGACTATGTTCTGATGACGTGTATATCCTCTCTTATCCGATGAGCTCTCCAGTAATCAGGTATGCTTTACTCCACGGACCTCCTCTCTGTAGGGATCATGAATTGGGCGTCAGATCCAGGTGGTTTCGCTCCCTCTTTGTACCCAAGCACATATTCTCCCCCCCCTCCCTCATTAAATAGCTAGCCCCTAGCTTCCTTTTCGGCCACAAACGTTCCTGAGCCTCCACCGTAAAAACCGCCCAACCTCAGGCTTCACCTAACTACTACACAGCTCCAGCTGCTTCTTCTTTGTTTGTTTTTAAATCCCGTCACCCCACCGCTTTGTATAGATTTTTCTACCCTTGTTATTGAAGCTATAGTGCCATTTGTGGACCCCTCCCACCCCCTACCTCTGCGCCGGAAAGGTCTGAAGGCCCGCTTTTCTTTCCGGGCGAACGAGGGCCGGCGGGCGTAGGCGCTCAGCCGGCTGGATCCATAACGGGCGGGCGACGAGCACTTAGAAGACCCTGCTCAGTCACATTAATTACAAAAACTAAAATCAGTCCTCGAGTAAACAGGAAGTCTGAACCCAAACCTGGTCTTTTACCCCCACCCCCACCGTCCGCCCTCTTTTTGTTTTGTTTTTTTTAACCCTCCATTTCTCAGAAATCACTTTGACTTTTTGTTTGTTTGTTTTCCTGAATGGCATTAGTATTGTTGTAGTTTTAAAGGGTAGCTGTTTTGTTTTATTTTTATTTTTATTTTTTTTGTAAAGTGTGAATAAAAGGATGTATCTCTTTGTTTCCTTTCTAAAAAACAAAAAAAAAGAAAAGAAAAAAAAACAGATTTTTCGGTGTCAATGTGTAAATCATGAATTCTATGATGGTAATACGTTCGCTGCGTTTGTTCTCCTACGTTTGTTCTCCTATGTCCCCCCCCCCGCCCCCTCTCTCCCGCCACAAACCAAATCCGATGCTGTGTAGAAGGGACGGGGACGTGTTGTCTCGAGCGGAGTGGTCCAGTGTCCTCGGCAGAATGACGTTTTTTTCAGCGACCCGGGGCGGGGGGGAAACGAAACGAACCCCACCTCTCATCACTGGTATCTGTTAAACCCCAGCACAGAGTCCTCCACCCCCCTCACCCCCCCTGAGTCTCTCAGCTTTATTTCGTTTGGTGTCTGTAGGGTTAGGGCAGCTCAGAACTCGACTGCACCGTGTTTCGAAACACGTTCGTACGACGAAGCTAAAGACGCGCCGCCGCGCCGGTCCTGTGACGTGATCTGATTTGATTTTTTTTTTGTTATTATTATTATTATTATTATTATTATTGAGTACTACTAGTCCATCTTACTGTGTTCTCGTGCATTACAGTGGTTCAGTCTGTTCAAACTAGCTAGTTACTCCTGGTGGTCACCGATTGGTCGGCCCAGAAACGGTTCTCTTGCTTTCCGTGTGTCCGTCGAGCCCGAGCTGAGCTTCTCCACCCCTGTGAGTAATCACGTGCCCGGCTGTTATTTTATTTTTTATTTCTGTCTTCTGTTGCATCATTTATTTAGCCTGTTAGATGTAGTGATTTGTTGTTTTTGTTTTTTATCCCTCCCGGCTGCATCTCTTTGTAACGGTGCACACCAAAGCTGCTTGTAGTTCACTTCTCCGTTGTAGAGGCCAAACCAAATGTCTCCCCTCCCCCCTCTTCCTTTATTTATTTATTTTTTTTTTAATTATTCGTTGGAATTCCAGCTCATCATATCCATCTTTAGTAGGGCTGTAAGGAAAGCAAAGGTCATCTAGTCCTCCTTCCTTGACTCACATCCGTCACCACACTGTTTGCGTTCTCCTCCCATCAGCTGAACTTGGCAATAAGAACCAGAAACCTTCACTCAGTCGTGGCTTTTTGTTTGTTTTTAAAATTTTTAAATGTAGCCGTTCCACCTTCTCAAGCTCCACACCGCTTCGTTAGCTCGGCCCTTTCACGTTTTTTTTTTTTTTTTTTTTTCTTTTTAAAACCAACAAATCGTCCATTTTGTATATTCGCTCGCCTCCTCCCTGCCGCCTTTTTTAGTGGTAGTCGTCCGATGATCAGGATTGTCTTTTTTCTGTAGTCAGCTGAGTACATATATTGATCTGTGTCACTGTGTTTATGCACTGGACCAACTATTGTTTACCATTCCTAAAAATACCAGCAAAAAAAAAGCAAACAATAAAAAAAAAAAAAAAAAACAGATAAAACACTTGCACAAAGTTATCGAATGTCCATTCAACCCAGATGAGAAATCAAGGCAGCTGTTTTCAAATCAACACATCCTGTTTCCCAGGTGAAACTGAATGGTAAACAATGCTTTCTGTTGTATCCCACCTTTTAGCCGTCCTTTTTATGATTCTCTTTGGACTAGTTTTATCCTTTTTTTCTTTTTTTCCTTTTTTTTTAATTTGGATTCTTTAGGACTTCAGGTTCTGCTCGTTTCCTTTACACCTACCTATGTATTTTTCCTACTTCTGGTTGAAAAATAAATTCTGTATTATCTGTTTCGAGCTGTGTCACCTCTTATTCTTTGCGATGGATATTGAGAATAAATTCTATATCTGTTCTCCTCGTCTTGCCTGCTTTCCCCCCCCATCTTTTCTTTTTCCAAGTTCTTATCGGAGACCAATTGTTGCAGCCAGTCTCTGACTTGTGATGCCCTTTTTTAAAATACATTTTTAGATTTGTTCCCACTCGTGTGTGGCTTTTGTTCAAATATGAGACCCGAGAGGAACGCAGCTTTCCACCAACAGAGTCGTGGTTTGTTTATAAAAATGGCTGATTATCAGTGGTTGTTGGCTTTAATTTAACATCTGCTCTGCTGTGGTGTTTGCACTTTGACACCCCCCCCCCC
>NC_051438.1:16032876-16042528 GCF_001649575.2 Kryptolebias marmoratus | reverse complement strand
CCCCCCCCCCCCCCTTCTCCCGTCGGTGTCTCAGTAAAACACTGAGCCAGGTGGTGTTCTGCAGCAGGTTTTAGACCCGAGCTGCAAACGATGAAGGCCACCGTTCGCCACTGAACGCCGGTGGGAGGGGGACGTTCTGCATCGTTTGCTCCCTGAGCCACACGGTGGAGCCAGAGGATCATGTTGACACGAAGCACCCGAGTTCGGGTCCTCTGACAGACCTGAGCGCCTCTGGTTTCCAGGGCTCAGACTTCTGGGACTTCTCTTTATCCGTAAGGAAAATGACCCACAGTTTGTTTATGTTGGCTAGTTTGTCGCTCGTAGGAGAAATAAGTGGATTAAGATCAATCAGCTTAAACATGAGTTTCCTGTCTTTATCCCCAATGTTTCCTTCACTCCCCTGAATGCAACACTGTTCATGCAGTGATGTCGTCCGCTTGTGGCCCGGATAATAATTGTACAACCTTTTGTAACAATAACAATGCAATGATGTGGGGTTCTGTGGGAAAGTTATAACCAGTTCATATCTTACCTGTGGTAGATGGCTCTTTGAGCAACCTCAGCTTGGAGAAATAGTTTATGATGCGTCCCCTTTTTATCCAGAAGTCATAGTTTCGGAGCTGCAAGTCAGAAGAATCAATCAGGACACCCTCCAAAATCTGAATTCTTACTCGAAAGGTCAGAGATTGCTGACCAACCCCGACTTCCAAATCCAACATGGCTTCTCTTCAGTCCTGTTGGTTTGTGTCTAAGTAACTCAGTCTCACATTTAGTGCTTTCTGACCACTGGAGGTGAACGTGCTGTTCCTGTGTCTGAGCACGACGACAGGAGAAGCTCACTGGTTTCCCGACTGGAACACAGTTGAGTCGGATCTGTTCCCAGATGGAAGTTCCAGCTTCTGCGGGAAATGGAACGCGGCCAGGCCGCTAAGCTAACGGCTAACAGCTAGTCTGAGCGGGACCTTAACTAAAAGTGGGTTGTTGCTGTGTTAAAATAGCTCAACAATTTCTTTTGCGGTTTATTTAAACGCTATTTTATAAACTTACACAACTGTTGTTGTTTTTTAAATAAAATATTTGTTTTTTCATTTATTTATTTTTGCGTAGTTTTATGGTTACTGCTAGCACAGATAGCAGCAGCAGCTAGCTAGCGAGCTGTAGCACTTCTGGCTGGAGTATCACAGTAATTCTGCTGAAACAACCTCGTAATGTGAAGCTGACAGCCTTTTAAAGGTTGACAGAGGAGTATTTGAATCTGAAACACTGCATTTATGAGATTGTGGTTGTTTTAAGATGCCGATATACCGCTTTGGTCTCTGCTTCGTCGTTAGCCCGTCAGCCTGGTGCGATTTAAACTCTCCAAACTGAGGTAGCTCAACAGGTATATTAATATTAACTGATCATAACTTTTCCACAAAACCCCATACTAAAGGATCTAAGCTGTACCTTTAGGTCATTAAAGTGGAATACTGTGGTGAAACCAGACCCTTAGGAAGATGTTGGTGTGAAGCTTATAGCATTTTCCCTTCCTCCCCACAGACTGGGTCATTTTCGGTGCATTTTGGAAATAATTCACGCTGTAGAGCCGAAGATCTGAGGAGTAACACTCAGTTAACATGTCCCTCTTCATTACTGTATTCCCGCCATAAAAAATGCACAAGCAGCCTCTCCGTGACATCTACTTCTCCTGTTTTCCTCCCAACTTTCGGGACTTCATCGAAAAGACTGTTCAGCAAAAGTGAAGTCCGACACTTCAAGCTTTGCAGCGTTTCTTGGACGATGCAGCCTCGAATCTTATCTTTCAAATGCCTTGAAAAACAGCAACGCTAAATAACAACCAGTCAATGTGACGGTTACTGCAGATTTAAATATTCCTGATGTGGTGTTTGGTTTTTAGTTCGACACACAGGTCAGTAAAAGCTGCTTGTGTAACAGAACTTGAATGCAAAGATGCACACGATCTGTTGTTTCCTTGAAATGGACAAACAGAAAATAATTCCCAGCAGGCTGGTCTCAGATGAAAACAAGGGGCTTTAAAAAAACAAATCAAAAACATGTTGCTTTAATTCTGTGGCGTTAATCTGTTTTAAATTAAAGTTCGGAAGTTGGAAGACGACATGACGGGCGTTCCAAGATCCAGTTCGCCTTCCGAGGTCGTGAACTGTTTCTTATTGATTTTCGTGTGCCGAATGGGGGGAAAAAAGTGGAGAAAGAGGCCGTTTTATGTCTCCCTGATGGTGCGGGCCGCCTGGCTCGTGTTGACGTGGCAACAAAGATGGTGAAGTTATCCGCAGATGAAGTCTCAGGCTATCTTTTCTCGACTGTTCTCTTACTCAACCTCTGTTTTTGAAATCATTTCCTCAGATAATCACAGCTAGTGTGTCTCAATCTGTGTGTGTGTGTGTCGGAATGGCTGTGTGATGTTTAGCCAACTCCTCCCAACGTTCCCTCTGGATACTCCTTCTTGGTTCCACGCCTGCCCAGCCGAGTTGTAGAGACTCCGAAACGAGAGCATAAAATATAGCTCCGAGCGTCTGACTCCGACCAGACACGACTAAGACGCACTGCAGACACGGAAGGGTTTGACCAGAAAGTTCCCCGAGAATAATCGGCGATACCGTCAGAGCGAGCCCGAGGCGAGTCTGACGCAATCTGGACCTGAAACCCTGACAATGGAGGGAATGACAGCTGAGCGTTCGCTTCTCAAACGGCCATGTGTTTTTGCTCGTGTGTGTTTTATTAGCCTGTTAAACTTTGGTGTGTGGATATGAGTGAGACCTGCGACCTACAGGCAGCAGGTTTACGCCGTAAAACCTCACAAAACCGATTCCGTTTCTGTTTCTTGAAGCTGGCATCCGTGTGTTCGCTCGGCTGAAGTCACTGGTCTTCATGTGACTGGACCCAGACTGAGGCCCGGTCCCAATACTCACACTTCCACCCTCGTGTCCTTCAAAGGCGCGTTCATGGTGAAGGGTTTGAGTGTGCAGTGTGTCCCAATTCTCAGGAGTGCTCTTTAGCCCCGCCCCCTTTGAGTACTACAGCCACCCTCTGGCTAAGCCCGCATCCAGGCGGACTTCGGCGAAGTATTTACCCACAATTCATCGCTGCATGTGACCTTTTGAACATGTGTCGACGCAGACTCCACCAACGCTTTGCTAATCTAAACCACGCTAAGTGAGAGACCCGCTTGCACCAAGTTTGGACTGGTTGTACGTGTGAAACCTCATCATCTCCCGTGTGTATTAGGCACGACTCTCAGCTACTACCACACCGAAGTGTAGCTCAACATCTGCCAAAATGACTGAGCTGTGGGTATTTTTTTAGGGTTGCTACAGTTGATTAATAGTGGCGGACATCTTGAATCAGGTTGACTGGAGAAGTTAATTGGCTGTCGATGTTTATTCAACAATTACTCCTTGAGAGTTTGGTTAAAATCCATCAAATGGTTCGTGAGATATTTTGCTAACAGACAGGCAAAAGCTTTTGATACAGAAGCTGAAACGCCTTTATCAGACACTTCTTCACAAACCGGTTCTGACCTCTGAAAGCAGAATGTTTTGGAATTAAATTATTAATAAAAAAACTGCTTTTTATTTTTTTATTGTTGTTTCAGACATAGTTCTTTCACAGTGGCTGTGTGTGTGTTTGAAGGTATTTTCGGGGCCAGGTGGCATCCCAACCAGATGTGAAAGTGTGTGCAGTTGTTGGTGTACGGTGGAGTTAACCCCACCAGACCAGAAAAGTAAAAAATCAGACCAAATTGCACCTTGACCCGAAGCGACTGTTGCTCTGCTGTGAGCGGCTGCAGCTGATGGAGGGCTGGGTGCACTTTTTTTACATTTCTTTACTTTCCCTTCATCTGAACAACGGTGAAGTTTTTCTATTTGATAAAATTTTGGATGAGGTTTTATTTTTTAAAAAAACAAAACAAAACTTATCTCCACAGTCTCATGTGCTGTTTATGACACAGGCCATAAAAAGCACCATAAAACGTCTGCGCGAGGTAGACGCATTCAGCTCCAGCACATTTCCTGCAGAGCAGCTTTGCTGCGTGGTATTTGCTAAGTGAATGTTTTCAGCTGTCATCTCCGGCATAAATCATATCATCCTCGTGATGGAAGTTGGCAGCGACAAAAAACATGACCCTGTTGTGATCCCCACGCTGAACTCGACAATTAGGAATGGGGGACATAATGAAGACTTGTTTAGTTAAAAAACCTTGAGGTGAGGCTGCAGGGCGACGACGGGCTGGAAAAGGTTCAGTTAGCTGCAGAGCGGACGACCAAAGAAGTGGAGGAGGACTGACTGCCCAACAAGACCAGCTGCTTGTAAACACACGCATGAAGAAGTCCCTCAGCAGCAACAGGTCTGCCGTCATCATATCATCGTATATACAGAAAATGGCTTGCACTTCACCCATTCACACACTGATGGTAGTGAGCTACACTGTAGCCACTGAAAGACTGACAGAAGTGAGGCTGCCATCACACCGGCGCCACCGAACCCTCTGACCACCATCCGTAGGCGAGGCAGGTGAAGCGTCTCACCCAAGGACACAACGGCTGAGTTGGACGGAGCGGGGCCTCGAACCAGTTACAGGACGAACCCCTACCTCCTGAGCCATCGCCGCCCTTGAGCACGAAGGACCGCGGCCTTCCATCTGTGAAGCCATGCCAGGAATTCACAGCACATGCTTTTTTTTTTTTTTGGAAAAACTAAAGCAAGAATGCTTTGACTTTACTCTAAACAACTCCACCTGATTTTTCTAGTTTTCTCTTCTTTTTTATCATTTTGAGGCAGAACTGCACGGGATCAAAAAAGAAAAGTCTTTTCTTGCTGGTCATTGCATTGATGAACTTTAAACGACAAACATCTTTTGTTGCTCAGGTAAAGGCCCAGCATTCCTTCAAGGCCTGCGTACCGCCTGACGCCTTCCACAGCACAGCGTTAGCCTCAGATCAGTGTCTGTGAAACTGACTGAGTTCTAACCTTTTTTATGTGTGATTAGCTGTGTACGCTCAGTTAGACTGGCTCCAAAACCTAATGATTTGCAGTTTTACCTCTCTGCCAGAAGTTTTTGTGTCAGCTCCTTTGGGGGGGTACCACATGGTTCCATTCTTGGACCTCTTCTTTTCTCCCTTTCTACCTGCTGCCACTAGGTGTTGTTTTTCGTAAACATGGCATTCCTTTTCATTTTTTATGCAGATGATTATCTCTGAAGCACACTGGGCCATGCTCTGTCCAGCCTCTCCCTGACTACCTGGTTGACGAACTCTCTGGATGGCTTTAAAATTTCTGCATTTCAATGAGAAGACGTGAGAACTTGTGTTGTTTACACACAACAGCACCAGCAGAAACCCTTCCAATGACTTTTCCTCCCTTGCCCCCTATGAGAGAAACATAATCACAAATCCTGGAGTGAAAATGGATCCTTCCCTTAAACCGAACGGTCACGTAAATGCAAAAATCCTGCTTCTTTCAGTTGAGACAACGGTCGAAAATGAAGCCCATGCCGTCTAAAAGAAATCTTGAGACAGTAATTGGTGCTTTTATTACTTCTTCTCATGGCCACTGATGAAATTCTGAAATGAGCCCCATTTTTGTTTCCGTCTTTTGGTCTTTACTCGTTGTTTTCCAAGCAGCTGTCACCAGAAGGCTGCACCTCGGTGTCTGCCTCCAGTTTCTTTGGCCAAAGAGAACTTCATATGTCACTTGATGCTTCCAGCTGCCTGTGAGCGCTGACATGTTTACTTTCTGAAGTATGGTGGCAATGTAGTACAAAAAAACAAACCATGGACCTCATCAAAACAGAAGCTGCTCTGGAGCTGGATTACTCCGGGCAAAGTTTCCTGGTGGAGATGGGACGGCTGAGCGGTGCTCCTCCTCCTGCTGCCGTTCAGGGTTTGTGGGAGAGAACTGAAGCCTAATGTGAGAAGCTGCTTGTTGCGGTTGTCTCTTTGTTTACTGTTGTTTAGTCTCGAGTATTTATAGATCCAGTGCTGCCTGTTTCAGCTAATTATACCGTGGGTGCCACAGGGATAATTGCAGTAATGACTGGTTGGTTTTCTAAAGTATTCAGAGCTGTTTTTCCCTCTCTGCTCCTTTTGCTCTGGGACACAATAAGTCAGAGCTCCAATAACCTTTATTCTGTGTGTGTGTGTGTGTGTGTATGCGCGTGCCGTTAAACATCTGCCTCCCTGCGTGCAGGTATGTATTTTTCGCGAGCGATGACTTCAGAGCAGCGCCTCGTCACGTTTTTCCGCGGAGTCACGTTTCGTTCCCAGCTTCCGAATTGCCCCCATTCCGCTAACAACGCAGGCCCCCACCCCACCCCCAACAAGCTCACCTAGCATGCAGGAACAGAGCCCCAAAATGTTCTTCAGCCAGACGTAATCGCAGTTAGGTTCCCAGACTGCACTGCTCTGGGGTCAGCTGGTAACCCAGGCCCCGGGTTCACAAGTTCAGAGTCATCTCCTCAGACAGCGGGGTCTCCCTTAGAGAGAAAGGATTTAAAAACACCCACAGAACTCAGATTCATCACCGATATATCACTAACCCAAACAGACCAATGCAACGATGAACAATTCTTTATTGGATTGGAATGTTTATATCTGGTGATTTATGTCTTGTCTTGCAGATAAACATGGTGTGCCTCTTTAAATGAAGATTTACGACATTTACTCACAACCCAACTCTTCCATAGGTTTTGAGACACATAATATCATGAACTGTATTCATATTTTGTGTCCTTGGTGATTGTATGAGCTGTAGCGCTCCTTAGGCCAGAAGGGGCCACTGATGTTCGATATTGGAGGCTCCTTATAGGTGGGAACTGTCAGTTCGGTGACAGGTGAGGTGGAGGGACAGTTTTACTGACTGTGAGGGCACTTTGGACATTTACTGGAAGCTTTATAGACTTTGGAGACACACTGGCAAGTAATAAACGTTAAATCATCACGTTTAAGGCGTTTGGGCGGGTGGTTTTTGACGCACAAGACAAAGTTTAAGCACAGGCGGCGTGCCCTCCCTACGACGCATCAGTGGCTGTGGGTGTGTTTCCATCCATCCATTTTCTCTACCTGCTTCTCCTTACCGGGTCGTGGGGAGGAGCTGGTGTCTATGCGAGACGCCAGGGATGCCCCAGACAGGTCGCAAGTCCATCACAGGGACACATAGAGACAAACAACCGTTCACATTCTCACTAGGGACAATTTAAGAGTTACCAATGAGCCAAACATTAATGTTTTTGGTCTGCGGGAGAAAACCCATGTGAGCACAGGGAGAACATGTAAACTCCACCCAGAAAGGCCCCAGGCTGGGAATTGATCCTGTGACCTTCTTGCTGGGAGGCAACATCTCTAACCACAGCGCATCCTTAATATTCCAGGTCACATTTTGAGATAACTGAAACCATCAAGCGTACGCATATTTTTTTGCGCGGGCGTTTGTCACGTGACTCCGTTCCGGCTCTTTACAGCCGGCGACTCTTGCTTTCCGCTTGCATGTAAACCAGAAAGACTTCGAGGTCCAGAGGAACACAGAAAGCTCATTTTTGATAAATACCGTCTGAAAGATAATTGAGCCCAGATCCAGTCGAACGCGCGCATGTGCAGCGCAGATGTTATCGGCCCGGCTTGGAAGTGTTCGGCTGACACGTTTTCAAAACACTGCGTGCCGGGTTGAGAGTGTGGTGGATGGGTCAGGGAGGTCTGACAGGAGAAAAAAACACACTCACCACCTCGGCAGGCTTTGTCTACTTAAATAACTGAGTTAGGAATTAGTTAGGGGAGGGGAGAGCTGATGAAATTGTAAAGAAACTAAAATCCGACACAAACTGGTGCTGGAGAGATGAGATTGTGCAACGGGGCTCGACAAACACAAAATTTGTGACTATGACACCAACTTTAGGATATAAGATAAAAAACAAGATCTTGTGTGATCTGTTAGCGTTCAGGTTTTGTGTTAGGGGTGACTCTCAGCAACTACCAGACTAAGTTTTAGCTCAATATCTGTAAAATACGTTGACTTTTAGCCTCAGATAATCAGGTGTAGACTGACATCCAGTACTTACTTTCTGATTGGTTCATGGCAGGTAAACAAACACAACACAGACACACAGGCAACTCTGATTGCCCAACTTTCATGGTGGAGGGTGAAAACGGGCAACAATTCACCAACGACGGACTGAAACCCCAGAATTAAACTCCAAACTGAGGTCGTTCAAAGAGCTATCTACAGCAGGTAAGACATTAATTGTCGGAACTCTGCTTTAAACGATCTGAACTGTCCCTTTAAAGGCACCCCTTCAGACCAGTGTCATGTGGAAGAACTGTTTTTTTTCCTTTTATAACTTTATAAAACCCCTCAGCCTTTAAAACAAGCTGAAAACGAAACGACTCTTTGAGTAAAAAACGTTCCCGTTTCACCGCATTTCACCAGAACTGGACGAGACGGTGAAAACACCGGCGTTCTGGGCGAGCTAGTCTGAGTTCAAGCTGCGGCCCGCATGTGTTCTGACAGCCTGTGGCTGAAACAATAAAACAGTAGAGTTCTTTTCCTTTCCCTGCCACAAGAAGCACGCAGTATTTACTTGTGAAGTATTACCGCTTTTACTTGATGTCTGTTGTCCTCTTCGATGTTCTGCTGTCCCTTTGTGTTTGATCAGAAAAATAAACAAACATTCAACAAAAACACTAAATGTGCAGCTTCCATTTTACGTTGCATACCTCACAACTCCATGTGTTAGATTACCCACAATGCTTCAGGCTGAATATGTTGACACTGGTACTTTTGGTAGCCATGACCCTAAGTTAGCCTTTTTTTTAGGGACCAGAAGCCAGTCTGAGGTTTCTTGTTGCTTTGTTGTGTTTATCTCCCTGGTTTCCTCCAACGTTGTTGTCTTTGGTCACTTTCCTGGAATCTCAGGGTGAGCGCACGCCAACAGAGTTGGTTTTCAGACTTTAAGGTAAAAAAAATATACAAGGACAGGCCCTGTTATTTGTTACCATGAGAAAAACAAAACAAACAAACAAACAAACCACCAAATGAAAACCCAAGACTTGTGTTGCTGAGCTGAAAACGAAAGCTGAGACCTCCTGTTTCTCAGACTCTGGCTGAACCTCCTGACTTGTGAATTCAAATAAGTCCGAAAACTTAAAGGTCGGGTTTTTCTAGCTGCTGTAAAAAAAAAGTTTTCATTGTTGCACAGACGAGTTGGATCATTTGAGTCAGCTGCTGTAAAAGTCGGGGTCGGGACTGTCATGAAACACCAAGGTGTGTTTACAGATCAGCTGAAATCAAGAAAAAAATTTCAAAAAGGACGTTGCTCACTTTTAGCTAGCTTTTTGTTAAGGGGTGGAAATTAAAAATTTTGTCCACCAGCCATAGTGGCTAAAATCTTTTACCAGCCACTCAAATTTTTTACCAGCCGCTATTTTTTGTTGTGACAAAAAGTATTTTCATATGATGATGATGATGGAGAGGGGTGGAAGCAGTTGTGGTGCCCTACAAGCTGAACAACACCTCTTTCTGGACACTGCATGGAAATAACTAGATTTTTCTTATTTTATTTTTTTATTTTAAACCATTAAAAGATGCATATCTGTACATAAAAAATCAGATAAGTGAAATTTATTTCTGTGGAGTGTTTTTG